>NW_027590436.1:72500-85000 GCF_964213995.1 Mustelus asterias
TTCCCGACCACAATCCCTGAGTCTACCCCTACATCCCTCTCCACTCTCCCCCTTTAATCCCCCTCAATCCCCCCCCCACTCCAGCCAAATCTGTCGTCCCTCCTCACAATCCCTCTAAATCTCCCGATCCTTCCCTCTGAGCCCCGTATCCCTCTAAGTTCCCCTCTTTCCCCCCCCGCCCCTCTCAACCTGGCAAATTCCCACTCCCTCCCTGTGAACAGCCTCTGGACTGACAGATCCCCCCCTTTCTAATTAG
Source organism: Mustelus asterias (assembly GCF_964213995.1). Taxonomy (NCBI): domain Eukaryota; kingdom Metazoa; phylum Chordata; class Chondrichthyes; order Carcharhiniformes; family Triakidae; genus Mustelus; species Mustelus asterias. The sequence continues at coordinate 72,757 of NW_027590436.1, forward strand.
TACCCCCCCCCCCTCCGCGTGTCCATCCCCGTCCACCACCCCCCTGTAAACAGCTCCTGGTGGAGTTGGATGTGGAAACTGTGCCCATTTTAAACATTAACGTTCAAATGACTAATTCCCTTGACACTGAGCAGCCTGTGTTATAACATCCCCCACCCCCATCCTGTACAACAGACCCCCTGTCTGATTCCCCCTCCCCCCTCCTCCATTGCCCCCTTTCTCTGATAACCCCTGACTCTGGTCAGCCCTTTCAGCAGTGCTGAATCCCTCTGAATTGCCCCCGATTCCCTCCCTCTGCGTTCCTGGGCCCTTGCTGCTTGTGAACAGCAAACCCGTGATCTGGCCCGTCCCCCACGAGAGAGCAGAGAGAGAGAGAGAGATATAAGAGACAGAGAAGTAGAGATATGGAGATAGAGAGAATGCTGCTGTAATTCAGACAGAATGATTCACAGAGAGGGGGAAGCAGAGATCAGAGAGATGGAGATGGGGAGGATGCGACTGTAATTCAGACTGATTCACAGAGAAGGAAGCAGAGATCAGAGAGAGGGGGAAGCAGATAGAGAGAGGGAAGCGATAGAGAGAGAGATAAGAGACAAATAAAAGCAGAGTTAATGTTAAAATTTTATTTGTTAATCACAAGTAGGCTTACATTAACACTGCAATGAAGTTATTGTGAAAAGATATAGAGATGGGGAGTGAGAGAGAATGCTGCTGTACTTCAGACAGAATGAGTCACAGAGAGGGAGCAGAGATAGACAGAGGGGGGAGCAGAGATAGAGAGAGAGAGACGGAGAGGAGGCTGCTGTGATTGAGATAAAATGATCCACAGAGAGAGAGAGAGAGACGGAGAGGCTGAGATACAAAGTGAGATGTCAAGATAAATAGAAAGTGGGGCTTTGGCAAGACAGAGTGACAAAGTTTCAGAGAGAGAGTGAAAGATAGAGAGAAGGAGAGAAAAAGGGAAAGATGCTGCCATTGTGAGAGGCTGAGGTATAAAGGATGGGGAGAGACCGGGATTGGAAAGATGTGGAGAAACAGTTCTGAGGATGGGGGAGTTGCACAGACAGAGCTTCAGGGAGAGGGATTGAAATCTGTGGGATTACATTGGAGCAGGGATCACTGGGAATGCCCCCTCCCCCTGACACACAGACCACTAACCCTCCGTGTAAAAGCCCCACCAGTCTATCTGTGAATAAAAATGAATGACAAAGACACGGGGACTTTTATTAATATTTTTCTCTCTGGTTATAGCTCTTGTCCGAGGATTCCTCACGGCAAAACTATTCGCTCTCTGCATCGCCAAAGTTTCCAAAGGAATTCTCCTTGGAAGAGAGAAAGAGAAAATAAAGTGAAATTTGATTAAACACAAAACAAAAGCTGATTATAAACAATAAAAGGCACAGCAAGATCCCAGGACTTGCTGAAATTCACAATCTCACTGGGGGGGCGGGGTGGGGGAAACATTCATTTTCACCTCCTCATTATTAAACCCTGACAAAATGGGAACAAGTTTCAAATGCAATGAACTTCCAACTGCCTCCTGACTGTCCCGATATTGAATTTATTAAACACATCAAAGCATTCTGGGGGCTTTACTCCAGAGACAGGCCAGTGAATAAACACAGGAGGCCCCAATGAAGTTCCCACTTCTATCAGTCACCTCTCTCCGCCCCCCCCCCCCCCCTCTGTTTCTCCCTCTCCATCTCCTACACACTTCCCCCAGATATCTATCTGTCCAATACCCCGTCTCTGGATAACCTGTCCTGATCTCTGCTCTGTTTCTCTCTCTCGAGGTGAATCTGGATTGAAATGCTCTCTCTAAGTTTCTGTCTGACCGTTTAAAATAAAACTCACAATCAAAAGGGAAATGAGAGGGGGGCGGGGGGGCAGGAAAATCCACAATCCCACCCTGAAGCGGCTGCTTCACATTTTATTGAACCATTGAATTCAGCCACTTAAACCCTGTTGGGGAATTAAGCGAATGCAAAAGTGCTGCTGAGATTTAGGCCGTGAAGTGCGGCCTAGTCACAGAGGCTGCATTATTCCTCAGGTAGAAAGAACAAACCCCCCTCTCTCCCACCCCCCAGTTAAACAGAACAATCTTCTCCATCCACACCCACAAATCCCAGCGCCCTGTCTAAAAACACAAGCAGGACTCTGGGATTGAGAACAAGCCTTTCCCCCAGGCTCAGGAATTTGAATTTCAGCTCCCTCTCCCTCCTGAGTGCTTCACAGTGAGAGGGAGAGAGAGAGACTGGGAATGCTGCAATCAGGATCCCACAGGGAGTCCCACACTGCAGGAGGACACCCCCCACCCCCCCCAGAGCCTCTGTCTCTATCCCCCTACCCCCCTCCACTGAGCACCCAACACTCCCCACCCCTTCTCTGTTCACCCTGTTTCTCTCTCTCTACCCCACCCTCCTTCCCCTCCATCTTTTTATGTTTAAAGCATGGGGCTCTGTCATAGTGTGAGGAATATGGGGCAGGGGGACGGAGCATGAGTGCACAGCAAGATCCCACACACACACAGCTTGAACACGGCCAGATACAAAGTGATTTTGAAGTGAGGATTGGGGTAAAGTGAGTGGGAAATGAGGGAACCACACGTCTCCCTCTCTTTCCCCTCCATCTCTCCCCCACCGCAAATGAAAATAATAAGTCACTCCAGCATTGGTGCTGTTTGTACATTCGATATGAACAGGGAACCTTCCACTTCGAGCAGAGTCACACCTCTCTCTCCCATTCCCTCTGTCTCTCGCTGTTTCTCTCTTTCTCTGCCTCTATCTCTGAACCTGTCCAGCCCCCTCTGTGTCTCTTTTGCTTTCCCCCCAGATCTATATATATATCCAATACCCCATCTTTGCCCCGGTCTCTCTTACTCTGGATAATCTGTCCTGATCTCTGCTCTGTTTCTCCGTCTGGGGATGAATGGGGATTAAAATGCTCTCTCTGATAAGTTTCTGTCTGACCGTTTCAAATAATGACGTGTTGTGAGCCACGTTTGCTATTTCTCAGTGATTTCCATGGGGAAACGGGGAGGGAAGCTCCTGCAAAGCCACATCTCTCTCTCACTGCAATGTGGCAGCAGCCACATTCCAATATCTTTATATTGGGAAAAAATCTATTCAAACACAACAGCACAGATTCAGCCTCAGTCACACAGCCGCTGGTTACAAATCCCACCTTCTGGGAGGGTGTGAGTGAGGGTCTTTTCCCCAGAGACTGGGGAGCTGGGCTGTGAGTGCAGAGCAGAGGACCCACCCCTAACCCACCCCCCCCTCCAGTGTGTCTCCTCTCCCTGCCCCTCTGCCTTTGATCTCCCTCTGTTACCCTCCCTTTCTCTCTCTCTCCTTCCCTGATAACTCACAATCAAAGGAGAAAGATGGGAGAGAGAGAGAGATAGCAGGAAAACCCACAATCACATCCCCAATCCGATGGAATAAAGCGGCTGCTGCAGGTTTTATTCGGCTGCTTTTCTCTCTCTCTCTGTCTGTCTCTCCTTCCCCCACTCCCTGTCTTTCCCTCCCTCCCTGTCTCTCTCTTTCTCTCTCTCTGTCTTTCCCTCCCTGAAATTAAATCCAAAAAATTCACATTGGTGTTTTCCATCACATTTTATTGAAAGATGAAATATAGACAGGAATGTCTGGGGAGAGAGAGAGGGGAGGGGTGCTGGGATTGGTAAGAACGCTGGAGAGACAGAGACAGGGAAATTATGAACGCCCCCCCATCCAAATAGAAATTCCTGGGAAAAGAGGGAGGAGAATCTGGAGTCACACAGCACAGAAACAGGCCCTTCGGCCCACCAGGTCTATGCTGGCCATCAAATTCCAATCTATACTCCCCCCATTCCCCAGCACTCGCTGCACAGCCTACGATGCCTCGGCGATTGAAGTGCTTTAATTTACCCGACCCCGTTTACACTTCTTCCTTTGAACCCACTTTGCGGTCCGTGAGCGAGATTTTGTTTAATAAAGTGTGGTCACTGTTGCAGTGCGAGCAAAGGCCACAGGCCCAGTGTGTGCACAGCAAGATCCCACAACAACAGCAGCAGCAGCAACAATGTGAACCTGAATCAAATGGGACACAGTCCTCCCCAACACACCCCCAACACTCTCGCCTGCTGTGAGCCCCCTTCCCCACTCACTACCCTGTGTGTCTCATCCCAAATTCCCAGAAAGGGTTGAACTCCCTCTTAAAACAAAGCCAAACCCTTTTTAAAACAAAGTCTCTGTGGTGCTCTGGAAGATCCCAGAAGGTGCAGTTCGCTGTGTTGAGTGTGTTTTAATTTGGGAAATGTTTATACAGAGGGAGAGTGAGGCAGAGAGGGGCTGAGGCTGTGAAATCCACCCCCCGCCTCGCCCCGGGACCCTCAGAATTGAATCATAACGTGTAGGGCCACACGGGGGCTCAGTGGTTGGCGCTGCTGCCTCACAGCTCCAGGGACCCGGGTTCAATTCCCAGCTCGGGTCACTGTGATCCTGTGTCTCTTCCCCCACCCCCTCACTGCACCCCCACAAACCTCACCTCTTGCTGTCTTTTCCTGTTTTCCTCCTCACTCTCCCCCTCTCTCTCTCCCACTCCCTCCATCTTTCTCTCTCACTCCCTGTCTGCCTTTCTCTCTCTCTCCGTCCATCTTTCTCTCTCTCTCTCCCTCCATCTTTCTCTGTCTTTCTCTCTCTCTCCCTCACACTGTTTCTCTCTCTCTTTCTCCCTGCCTGTCTCTCTCTCTCTCTCTCTGTCTTTCCCCCTCTTTCTCTTTCTGTCTCTCTCTTTCTCTCAGAGACTGGGAATGCTGCAATCAGGATCCCACAGGGAGTCCCACACTGCAGGAGGACACCACCCACCCCCAGAGCCTCTGTCTCTATCCCCCTACCCCCCTCCACTCAGCCCCCGACACTCCCCACCCCTTCTCTGTTCCTCTCTCTACCCCACCCTCCTTCCCCTCCATCTTTTTATGTTTAAAATGTGGGGCACTGTCACGGTGCGGGGAATATGGGGAGGGGAGGAGGGGAGACAGAGAGCATGAGGGCACAGCAAGATCCCACACACAGTCTGAGCAGGGCCAGATACAAAGTGATTTTTAAATGAGGATTGGGGTAAAGTGAGTGGGAAATGAGGGAACCACACGTCTCCCTCTCTCTCCCTCCACACGAGAGACCCCCAGATCCTGTGTCTCTTCCCCCACCCCCTCACTGCACTCCCCCACAACCCTGACCTCTTGCTGCCCTTTCCTGCTTTCCCTCACTCTCCCGTCTCTGTCTCTCTCTCTCCCTTTCTCTTTCTCTCCCTCTCTGTCTTTCTCTCTCCCTTTCTTTCTCTCTGTCTCTCTCTAATATGGTTATGAAGCTGCATATAGGGTAAAACATCTGGTGTTTGACAAATGTAAATATTGAAAAGAAATGCTGAGAAAACCAAAACGAACCATCCAGCGTTGTGTCTTTAGAAAGCCTGTGTCTTTGTGCTGGGGATTTTAAACTGCAGAAAGCAGGCTGCAGAAGACAACTTTACAACATTTGTGTCCAAAGCAGCAGCCAGAGTCCCAGCAGAGCAAAACAGGCTTTGAATTGGGTCAATGATTTTAAAACAAGCTCTCAAACACACACAACCAATTGCATTCAAATTGGAGCGTTGGTGACAGCCTCAAGCCACTCAAATTGCAGGAATACTGTGAGGAAATTCTGGGTATTTAAACCCGGGACAGGGGGAAATAACGGGGAGGGAGCGACCTTGCTGCCTCTTTAGATTGAAGGAGGGAGAGTCTGATACTGAATCCTGCAGTAATATATACAGCTTCATCACATCACCATCTAAATAGAAGCAGAAACCAACTCAGAAAGTATTCCAGACCCAAGCAGCAGAAGAAAGTTCACACTTCCAACAGACGCCTGGTATTATATTATTTGAGAGTGACTCTATTCTGTAATGATTTATTTCATTATTCCTGAGTGAGTCTTGTCATTGGAACAGCATTCTACTGGGGAGTTTATTCAGTTTGTTCATTGTTTTAATAAGGTTGTCACCCAGTCTAAATTAAAGACCTGTTAGTTGTTCCTGATACAGAGAGTGTCAGATCCTGCTTTAATTTACCAATTCCTCCGACAGCACAAAGCTGTGCGGGTTCGGTGGATTGGCCGTGTTAAATTGACCCTAGTGTCAGGGGGATTAGCAGGTTAAAAGTGTGGGGTCATGGGAATAGGGCCTGGTTGGGATTGTGGTCGGTACAGACTAGATGGGCCGAATGACCTCCTTCTGCACATCTGTCTAAAACCAGTAGCTTCCTCCTGTCTCACACACACTTAAGATTACGAGGCAAGGTGTATCTCTTTGGGGGGGTTACAAAATAGCGCAGAGGGAAACATCACCTCAGCGTGGTAACAATATTTATAATCCCACAATCACACCCCCACCCTCCCTTAGTCAATGAATGAATGATTCAAATGACAATGAAGGTAATTCTGCACAGCAAGATCCCACTGCCAGTCCCACGATGGAGGAGGGCAGCCCCAGACTCTGTGTCTCTTTCCCCCTGCCCCTCCTGAGACCCTCTCACACCCCTCCCCCCCACACCCTCTCTGTTTAGCTCTCCCTCCATTTCTCTGTCTCTCTCTCTGCCTCCTCCGCCTCCCCAACATCTTTCCTGTTTAAAGTTCTGCTCACGGTCACAGTGCGAGGAATAGGGAGCCAGACCCACCTGTGTGCACAGCAAGATCCCACACACACAACCTGGTGAGGGCCAGATTAAATAAATGTTGTGGGTGAGGACTGCAGGAGAGTGTGTGGGAAATGGGATCCACTCCTCTCTCTCTCTCTCTCTCTTCCCAAATTAAATTGACAACAATTCACATTGGTGTTTTCTTAAACATTTTATTGAAAGATGAAATATGGACAGGAATGTCTGGGGAGAGAGAGAGAGGGGAGGGGTGCTGGGATTGGTAAGAACGCTGGAGAGACAGAGACAGGGAAATTCTATACCCACCCCCCATCCAAATAGAAATTCCTGGGAAAAGAGAGAGAGAAAAGAATCTGGAGTCACACAGCACAGAAACAGGCCCTTCGGCCCACCAGCTCCATGCTGGCCATCAAATCCCAATCTATCCTCCTCCCATTCCCCAGCACTTGCTCCAGAGCCTACGATGCCTCGGCGATTAAAGTGCTTGAATTTACCCGACCCCTTTTCAAGCTTTTTCCTTGAACCCACTTTGCGGTCCCTGGGCCAGATTTTGTTTGAAAATAAAAAGTGCGGTCGCTGTTGCAGTGCAGCCAAAGGCCACAGGCCCAGTGTGTGCACAGCAAGATCCCACAGCAGCAGCAGCAATGTGAACCTGAATCAGATGGGACACAGTCCTCCCCCCACCCCCCACTCTCTCGCCTGCTGTGAGCCCCCTTCCCCACTCACTACCCTGTGTGTGTGTGTGTCTGCATCATCCCAAATCTCCAGAAAGGCCGGAACTCCCTCTTAAAAGTAACCCTTTTTAAAACTAAAATCACTGTGGTGCACAGCAAGATCCCACAAAGTGCAGTCAGCTGTGTTGAGCGTTTTTTAAATTTGGGAATTGTTTATACAGAGTGAGGGAGCCAGAGAGGGGCTGAGACAGTGAAATCCCTCTCTCAGGACCCTCAGAATTAAACTGGAGACCCTGTCCCTCACTGAAACCCCCCCTCCCTCTAACAGCCTGTGTCTCTCCCCCTGCATCTAACCCACAACTCCAGCTGTTTCCATCCCTCCCTCTTCCTCTCTCTGCCTGCCTCTCTGTCTCCACCTGTTTCTGCTCGAGAAGAGAAAGGGAGAGAGAGAACAGGGAGAGAGAGAGACGGGGAGAGACAGAGATAAAGCGAGAGAGACAGATATTTGATAATTAATTGTGTATGGTCGCATTATTGAGTGTGGTTTAATTTGGTGATTTTTTTATACAGAGAGGCAGAGAGAGAGGTGAAGACAGTGACATTCTCTCCCTGGCACCCTCGCAAGTTCAAAGACACAAAAGCTGCAGACACTCTCACACACAAACTGGGTTTGGTAAGTTTCCCAATCTCTGCAGCTTCCCATGTGGCCCAGGGTTTGAATTGAAATTTAAAAGCAGCTTGGAGAGACTGCAGGATTTTTGAGTTGAGTTTCTCCCCCCCCTCACCCTGTAAATATAAAATAGAAATTCCTGGATTACAATATTCCCTTGGACAGAGCAGAGGGAATGTGTGAGTGGTGTGTGTGTGTGTCTGAGACCTAGGCTGGATTTGGGAATATCTGCCTGCTGAAGAGGGTCAGTGAAACCATCCTGGCTGAATATCTCATCGCTAAAGGGTCACAGAGAGAGATATCTGATCAATAAATGTGTTACTGAACCCACTCTGGATGCTCCCTCTATCTCTGTCTTTCTCACTAACTTCATTGCAGTGTTAATGTAAGCCTTGTGACACTAATAAATAAACTTTAAATCTTTCAACTTTAAAAACTCTCTCTTTCTGTCTCTCTCAGTAACTGCAGCGTTAATGTGAGCCTTACTTGTGACAGGAATAAACAAACTTTAAACATCCTCTCTGTCTCTTTATCTCTCTGTCTCTTTCTGTCTCTTTATCTATGTCTCTGTCTCTGTGTGTCTCTGCCTCTCTCTGTCTCTCTCAGTAACTTCATTGCAGTGTTAATGTAAGCCTTACTTGTGACACTAATATATAAACTTTAAAACTTTCAACTTTAAAAACTCTGTCTGTGTGTCTCTGTCTCAATTCAGACACTAGTTCAGTGCCAGGTTGAGAGGGGGTCAGTATTGAGCAGAATGGGAGGCAGTTTGATACAAAGTTTGCAGAAACTGCAGCGAGTGTTTGTAAACATGTTGGGTTTGTGGAAAGGTCAGTGTGTAACAAGCTGAGGGAAGGTGTTTCCACTTCACATGTGGCTACTTTTTGGCAATGGGAGTTACCTTTGCATCTACAGGGAGCTCTGAAGCCTCATGGCTTTCTGCCTGCCTCTGTTTGAACAGTTTAATATGTTTCAGCACTGAGACCTCTGGCCCTTGTTGGGAATATCAGTCTCCCAGAATACCAGTATACCTGACTGCCCACCTCCCCCCCGCCCGCCACCCCCAGCCCCCAACCCTGTGTGTGTGTTGTCCCAAGTCTGGAGACTTCCCCACAGTCCCCTGAAAGGTTTAAACTGCCTCTGAGAAAACACCCTTTTTAAAACAAAATCCCCAGCAAGATCCCACAAGGTGCAGTCAGCTGTGTTGAGTGTTTTGTAATTTGGGAAAAGTTTATACAGAGAGAGAGAGTGAGGCAGAGAGGGGCTGAGACAGTGAAATCAAACCCCCCGGGACACCCAGAATGAAAATCACACAGCACAAAATCCCAGGATTGCCCCTTTCCAGGTTTTACTGAGAGATTGTCCAACTAAATATTAATTCCTGGGAAAAAGAGGGAGAGAGAGAGAATAAAGAGAGGCAGATAGCGGAAGGAAATGGAGAGAAAAGCAGAGAGAAATAGACAGAATGGGGGAAAAGCTGTGGAGAGGATGAAATGAAAATCTGAACATCTGTAAACTGAATTGTAAAGGCCTCTGTGAATTTTATTCAACAATTAGGTTCATTGCTCTGTCTCCGACCCCTGTTATTTTAGATTTAAAACAAACTTATAGACAGTTTCATACATAATTTACTCTGCCACCCACCAAAGGGTTAACGTGTTTGTGACTAATTGCAAAGCCGGGATATTTTAACCCCAGCATTTTAAACTCCAGCCCCCCACACATCCCACAATCGAACCAGAACTGGTTCATCCGAGGAAGCGAGATTAAATTTAAACCTGGATCAGGGTAATAAAGAGACGACAACTCACTTGCAGCCTATAGAACAGGCCTCAGTCCATCCATCCTCCTCTGGAGAAAAGCCCCTTGTCCAAGGATCCCGAGTCATGTTGCAGTCTTCAAAATTCAAATTCCTGGGGAGAAGAGAAAATAATTAATTAAAGTACAAGAAAATGTTTAAATTAAATAGCACAAGAGCCCAGGATTCCCCCTTCTAAGATTTCACTGAGAGATTGTCTAACTAAATATGAATTCCTTGGGAAGAGATAGAATATAATTAATTTAAATACAAGAAAATGTTTAAATTGAATCCACAAGAGCCCAGGATTCCCCTTTCTCAGTTACACAATCTCTCAGTAAAATCTAAATATTAATTCTTGGGTAAAAGAGAGAGAAATATATTAAAATACCAGAAAATGTTTAAATTAAATCGCACAAGAGCCCAGGATTCCCCTTTCTCAGATTTTACTGAGAGATTGTCCAACAAAATATTATTTCCTGGGAAAAAGAGGGAGAGAGAGGGAATAAAAAAGAGAGACAGATAGAGGAAGGAAAGGAATGGAGAGAGAGAAAGCAGAGAGGAAATAGACAGAATGGGGGAAAAGCTGCAGAGAGGACGAAATGAAATTCTGAACTTCTGAAAACTGAATTGTAAAGGCCTCTGTGAATTTTATTCAACAATTAGGAGCAGCGGTCTGTCACCCATCCCTGTTATCTTGGATTTAAAACAAATTGAGACAGTTTCATATCACAGACATTTAATTTACTCTTTGCCACCCACCTAAGGGTTAATGTGTTTGTAACTAATTGCAAAGCCGGGATATTTTAACCCCAGGGTTTCAAACTCCAGCCCCCCCACACCCCACAATCGAACCAGAACTGGTTCATCCGAGGAAGCGAGATTAAAATTAAACCTGGATCAGGGTAATAAAGAGACGACAACTCACATGCGGCCTATAGAACAGGCCTCAGTCCATCCATCCTCCTCTGGAGAAAAGCCCCTTGTCCAAGGATTCCGAGTCATGTTGCAGTCTTCAAAATTCAAATTCCTGGGGAGAAGAGAAAATAATTAATTAAAGTACAAGAAAATGTTTAAATTAAATAGCACAAGAGCCCAGGATTCCCCCTTCTAAGATTTCACTGAGAGATTGTCTAACTAAATATGAATTCCTTGGGAAGAGATAGAATATAATTAATTTAAATACAAGAAAATGTTTAAATTTAATCCACAAGAGCCCAGGATTCCCCTTTCTCAGTTACACAATCTCTCAGTAAAATCTAAACATTAATTCTTGGGTAAAAGAGAGAGAAATATATTAAAATACCAGAAAATGTTTAAATTAAATCGCACAAGAGCCCAGGATTCCCCTTTCTCAGATTTTACTGAGAGATTGTCCAACAAAATATGACTTCCTGCGAAAAAGAGGGAGGGAGAGGGAGGGAATAAAAAAGAGAGACAGATAGAGGAAGGACAGGGAGAGAAAGAGAGAGAGAAATAGACAGAATGGGGGAAAAGCTGCAGAGAGGACACAATGAAAGTCTGAACATCTGAAAACTGAATTATAAAGGCCTCTATGAATTTTATTCAACAATTAGGAACAGCGCTCTGTCTCCCATCCCTGTTATCTTGGATTTAAAACTAACTTTTAGACAGTTTCATATTACAGATATTTAATTTACTCTTTGCCACCCAGCAAAGGGTTAACCTGTTTGTGACTAATTGCAAAGCCGGGATATTTTAACCCCAGGGTTTTAAACTCCAGCCCACCCCACAATCGAACCAGAACTGGTTCGTCCGAGGAAGCGAGATTAAAATTAAACCTGGATCAGGGTAATAAAGAGACAACAACTCACATGCGGCCTATAGAACAGGCCTCAGTCCATCCATCCTCCTCTGGAGAAAAGCCCCTTGTCCAAGGATTCCGAGTCATGTTGCAGTCTTCAAAATTCAAATCCCTGGGGAACAGAGAAAATAATTAATTAAAATACAAGAATTCTTTAAATTAAATAGCACAAGAGGCCAGGATTCCCCCTTCTCAGTTACACAATCTCTCAGTAAAATCTAAATATTAATTCTTGGGGAAAGAGAGAGAAAATAATTAAAATACAAGAAAATATTTAAATTAAATAGCACAGCAAAAACCCAGGATCTCCTCTCAGTTACACAATCTCTCAGTAACACCCAAACACAACAAGTCAGTTGTAAAGCAGAGACTAAAGAGTTAGGGTGGCACGGTAGCACAGTGGTTAGCACTGCTGCTTCACAGCTCCAGGGACCTGGGTTCGATTCCCGGCTTGGGTCACTGTCTGTGTGGAGTTTGCACATTCTCCTCGTGTCTGCATGGGTTTCCTCCGGGTGCTCCGGTTTCCTCCCACAGTCCAAAGATGTGCGGGTTAGGTTGATTGGCCATGCTAAACATTGCCCTTAGTGTCCTGAGATGCCTAGGTTAG
>NW_027590436.1:95000-97500 GCF_964213995.1 Mustelus asterias
CCCGTGCTGTCCCTGTCCTGGGAGTGTTTGATGGGGACAGTGTAGAGGGAGCTTCACTCTGGATCTAAACCCGTGCTGTCCCTGTCCTGCGAGTGTTTAATGGGGACAGTGTCGAGGGAGCTTTACTCTGTACCTAACCCCGTGCTGTACCTGTCCTGGGAGTGTTTGATGGGGACAGTGTCGAGGGAGCTTCACTCTGTATCTAACCCCGTGCTGTATCTGTCCTGGGAGTGTTAGATGGGGACAGTGTCGAGGGAGCTTCACTCTGTATCTAAACCCGTGCTGTATCTGTCCTGGGAGTGTTTGATGGGGACAGTGTCGAGGGAGCTTCACTCTGTATCTAAACCCGTGCTGTATCTGTCCTGGGAGTGTTTGATGGGGACAGTGTCGAGGGAGCTTCACTCTGTATCTAAACCCGTGCTGTATCTGTCCTGGGAGTGTTTGATGGGGACAGTGTAGAGGGAGCTTTACTCTGTATCTAACCCCGTGCTGTATCTGTCCTGGGAGTGTTTGATGGGACAGTGTAGAGGGAGCTTTACTCTGTATCTAACCCCGTGCTGTATCTGTCCAGGGAGTGTTTGAAGGGGACAGTGTAGAGGGAGCTTCACTCTGGATCTAAACCCGTGCTGTCCCTGTCCTGCGAGTGTTTGATGGGGATAGTGTAGAGGGAGCTTTACTCTGTATCTAACCCCGTGCTGTACCTGTCCTGCGAGTGTTTGATGGGGATAGTGCAGAGGGAGCTTTACTCTGTATCTAACCCCGTGCTGTACCTGTCCTGGGAGTGTTTGATGGGGACAGTGTAGAGGGAGCTTCACTCTGGATCTAAACCCGTGCTGTCCCTGTCCTGCGAGTGTTTAATGGGGACAGTGTCGAGGGAGCTTTACTCTGTACCTAACCCTGTGCTGTACCTGTCCTGAAAGTGTTTGATGGGGACAGGAATTACAGCACAGGAACAGTCCCTTCGGCCCTCCATGCCTGCACCAACCATGCTGCCCGACTGAACTAAGACCCCCTACCCTTCCGGGGACCGTATCCCTCTATTCCCATCCTATTCATGTATTTGTCCAGACGTTCCGTAAAACTCACTGTCGTATCTGCTTCCACTCCCTCCCCCGGCAGCGAGTTCCAGGCACCCACCACCCTCTGTGTAAAAAACCTGCCTCGTACATCTCCTTTAAACCTTGTCCCTCGCACCTTAAACCTGTGCCCCCTAGATTTTGAATCTTCCACCCTGGTAAAAAGCTTCTGACTATCCACTCTGTCCATGCCCCTCATAATCTTGTAGAATTCTATCAGGTCGCCCCTCAACCTCCGTCGTTCCAGTGAGAACAAACCAAGTTTCTCCAATCTCTCCTCAGAGCTAATGCCCTCCATACCAGGCAACATCCTGGTAAATCTTTTCTGAACCCTCTCCAAATTCTCCACATCTTTCTGGTCGTGTGTCGATCAGAATTGAACACTATATTCCAAGTGCGGCCTAACTAAGGTTCTGTAAAGCTGCTGTATCCATGCCCTCATTATTTTAGAGACCTCTATAAGAACACCACTAAGCCAACTCAAGGGAAAAAAAGTCCCAGAGTATCCAGCCTCTCATTATAACTCAAACCATCAGGACCCCATAGCATCCCAGTCATTCTTTTCTGCACACTTTCTTGCTTAATAATCTCCTTTTTATAAGGGTGACCAGAACAATACACAGCATTCCAAGTGTGGTCTTACCAATGTCTTGTACAACTTCAACAAGACGTCCCAACTCCTGTATTCCATGTTCTGACCAATGAAACCAAGCATGTGGAATGCCTTCTTCACCACTCTATCCACCTGTGACTCCACTTTCAAGGAGCTGTCAATCTGTACCCCGAGATCTCTTTGTTCTGTAACTCTCACCAACACCCTACCATTAACTGAGTAAGTCCTGTGTTGGTTCGATCCACCAAAATGTATCACCTTGCATTTATCTAAATTAAACTCCATCTGCCATTCAACAGCCCACTGGCCCAATTGATCAAGATCCCATTGCAACCCGAGATAACCTTCTTCACTGTCCACTATGCCACAAATCTTGGTGTCAACTGCAAACTTACAAACCATGCCTCCTAAATTCCCATCCAAATCATTAATATAGATGACAAATAACAGTGGACCCAGCACCGATCCCTGAGGCACCCCGCTGGTCACAGGCCCCCAGTTTGACCAAAAAAACAACCCTCTACAACCACCCTCTGTCTTCTGTCATCCAGCCTATTTTATATCCATTTGGCTACCTCACCCTGGATCCCGTGAGATTTAACCAAATCCTGTCTGCTTTTGTTTTTAAATGTTTACAGTTTTAAACACTGAAACGTCTTGCCCTTGTTGGGAATATCACTGCGGTTTGAGAAAAGCAAACACTGATCCCACACTCAACACCCCCCAACACAGGACTGAGCAGAGAGTGTGAAATGTGACTGGTGTGAGTGTGGATTGTCTTTTAAAAGTGGGTAAGAAACACTCCTCCATT
>NW_027590436.1:102500-107500 GCF_964213995.1 Mustelus asterias
CACACACACGTTCTCACACACACACTCTCCCTCATGCACACACTCTCTCTCACGCACACACTCTCTCTCACGCACACACTCTCTCTCTCTCACACACACATTCTCTCACACACACACACACACAATGATGGGCAAAATGTAGAGGAAGATTTGAGCTGTATCTAACCCCGTGCTGTACCTGTCCTGGGTCTGTTTGATGTGCACAATGTGGAGGCAGCTTTTCCTTTAATCTAGCACCATGCTGTGTCTGTCATTGGATTATATGATGGGGACAGTGTAGAGGGAGCTTTATCTGTATCTAACCCTGTGCTGTATATGTCCTGGGAGTGTTTGATGGGGACAGTGTCGAGGGAGCTTTACTCTGTGTCTAACCCCGTGCTGTACCTGTGCTGGGCAAGTTTGATGGGGACAGTGTAGAGGGAGCTTTACTCTGTATCTAGTCCCCTGCTGTACCTGTCCTGGGAGTGTTTGATGGGGACAGTGTCGAGGGAGCTTTAGTATACATCTAACCACTTGCTGTATCTGTCCTGGGAGTGTTTGATGGGGATAGTGCAGAGGGAGCTTTACTCTGTATCTAATCCATGCTGTCCCTGTCTTGGGAGTGTTTGATGGGGACAGTATCGAGGGAGCTTTACTCTGTATCTAAACCCGTGCTGTACCTGTCCTTGGTTTGTTTGATGGGGACAGTGTACAATGAGCTTTAATCTGTATCTAACCCCGTGCTGTACCTGTCCTGGGGGGTGTTTGATGGGGACAGTGTAGAGGGAGCTTTACTCTGTATCTAACGCCGTGCTGTACCTGTCCTGGGAGTGTTTGTTGGGGACAGTATCGCGAGAGCTTTACTCTGTATCTAACCCCGTGCTGTACCTGTCCTGGGTGAGTTTGTTGGGGACAGTGCAGAGGGAGCTTTACTCTGTATCTAACTCCGTGCTGTATCTGTCCTTGGTTTGTTTGATGGGGACACACACACGCTCTCGCTCTCGCACACACTCTATGTCTCTCACACACACACTCTCTCTCACACACACACACACACACACTCTCTCACACACACACTCTCTCTCTCTCTCACACACACTCTCTCTCTCTCACACACACACTCTCTCTCACACACACTCTCTCTCTCACACACACACTCTCTCACACACACACTCTCGCACACTCTCTCTCTCACACACACTCTCTCTCTCACACACACTCTCTCTCTCACACACACTCTCTCTCACACAAACGGTCTCTCTCACACACACTCTCTCTCTCGCACACACTCTCTCGAAAACTCTCTCTCTCACACACACACACTCTCACACACACACACACACTCTCTCTCTCGAAAACTCTCTCTCGAAAACTCTCTCTCTCACACACACACACTCTCTCTCACACACATTCTCTCTCTCACACACACTCTCTCTCTCACACACACACACGCTCTCTCACACACACGGTTTCTCTCTCACACACACTCTCACTCTCCCACACACTCTCACTCTCACACACACTCTCACACACACACACTCTCTCTCACACACACTCTCACTCACACGCACTCTCTCTCACACACACACTCTCTCTCTCGCACACACTCTCTCACACACTCTCTCACACACAGCCTGTCTCTCACACACAGCCTGTCTCTCACACACACACTCTTTCTCACACACACACTCTCTCTAACACACTCTCTCTCACGCACAGTCTCTCTCTCACACACACTCTCTCTCGCACACACTCTCTCTCAAACACACACTCTCTCTCACACACACACACTCTCTCTCGCACACACTCTCTCTCTCACACACTCTATCTCTCTCTCACACACACTCTCTCTCACACATACACTCACAAACATATACTCTCTCACACACACACTCTCTCTCACGCACACGCTCTCTCTCTCGCACACACACTCTCTCTCGCACACACACTCTCTCTCGCACACACTCTCTCTCTCTCGCACACACTCTCTCTCTCGCACACACTCTCTCTCTCGCACACACTCTCTCTCTCACACACACTCTCTCTCTCACACACACTCTCTCACACATACACACACTCTCTCTCACACACACATTCTCTCACACACACACCCACAGAATGATGGGGCAAAATGGAGAGGAAGATTTGAGCTGTATCTAACCCCGTGCTGTACCTGTCCTGGGTGTGTTTGATGTGCACAATGTGGAGGCAGCTTTTCCTTTAATCTAGCACCATGCTGTGTCTGTCATTGGATTATATGATGGGGACAGTGTATAGGGAGCTTCACTCTGTATCTAAACCTGTGCTGTACCTGTCCTGGGAGTGTTTGATGGGGATAGTGTAGAGGGAGCTTTACTCTGTATCTAACCCTGTGCTGTATATGTCCTGGGAGTGTTTGATGGGGGACAGTGTAGAGGGAGCTTCACTCTGTATCTAAACACGTGCTGTATCTGTCCTGGGTGTGTTTGATGGGGGACAGTGTAGAGGGAGCTTTGCTCTGTATCTAACCCCGTGCTGTATCTCTCCTGGAAGTGTTTTATGGGGACAGTGGAGAGGGAGCTTTACTCTGTATCGAACCCCGTGCTGTACCTGTCCTGGGAGTGTTTGATGGGGGACAGTATAGAGGGAGCTTTACTCTGTATCTAACCCCGTGCTGTACCTGTCCTGGGAGTGTTTGATGGGGACAGTGTATAGGGAGCTTCACTCTATCTAAACACGTGCTGAACCTGTCCTGGGTGTGTTTGATGGGGGACAGTGTAGAGGGAGTTTTGCTCTGTATCTAACCCCATGCTGTATCTCTCCTGGAAGTGTTTTATGGGGATAGTGGAGAGGGAGCTTTACTCTGTATCGAACCCCGTGCTGTCCCTGTCCTGCGAGTGTTTGATGGAGACAGTGTCGAGGGACCTTTACTCTGTATTGAACCCCGTGCTGTATTTTTCCTGGGAGTGTTTAATGGGGACAGTGTCCAGGGAGCTATACTCTGTACCTAACCCTGTGCTGTACCTGTCCTGGGAGTGTTTGATGGGGACAGGACTTGGGGGACATTGGATTTTAGACAATGTTTAGGGTTTTAGACTTTTCGGAGTGAAATTCAGGAACACTTTGCCACACCAGCTGTGATATTAGTTTGGAACTACCTTCTATAATTCACAGTTGATGCTCAGTCGCTTATTAATGTTCAAACCTGAAGTTGATGGATGGTATTTTACACACAGGAGAAGCAATTTAAAATCAATGGGTCAATGTTAAAATAGTTGCAGGAACAGAGAGACCTGGGCTTTCAGTTCATTTTTACATCTTAAAGATTCAACCTGGGGCTCAGAATCTGTCAGTTGAATCTACTTTTCCTGTCCCGAAAACGTGTCAACAATTGTGTTGGGGAATGTGACAAAAGGTGACATTCCTGCATCCTGCACAATGGGGTTGGGACGTTGTTTGAAAGGAGATTCAGAAAGTGTCAATTAGATTGTGTCTCTTTGCAGAAGTTGAGTATTTCACAGGAGATGCCTTGAGATAAAGGAACGTTTTACCAATGTCTGCGTAACTTTCAAAGTCTCCAGACGCATGAAGGGGGCAGAGATTTTGTAATATTCAGAGCAGGAGATGGCAGACAATCACAGAATTGAAGATGTGAGGCCATCTCTTGTTTCTGAATGTCAATCTGTAGCTTTTAAACTTTAGCCCTGGGCTAATCATTCCAAGTTTGCAATCCCACACTTTGCTGTTGTGGATTTTGAGTTGTAAATTTTCTGAAATTGATTCTGTAATAAAAATCCCTGCAGGATGCAATGATTCCCATTCTGTCTGCTGCTGCCAAGCCCCAGTTTGTGTCTCAGTTTCACTCTTTATCAACCATTTAAGATCCAAGAGCCATAGAATTCCTACACTGCAGAATGAGGCCATTCAGCCCAACAAGCCTGCCCCGACAGTAATCCCACCCAGGCCCGAATCCCCCTGACACTAAGGGGCAATTTAGCAAACGTGCAAACTCCACACAGACAGTCACTCGAGGCGGGGAATCGAACCCAGATCCCTGGCGCTGTGAGTCAGCAGTGCTAACCACTGTGCCACCGTGTCGCCTGGTGATGAGACAGAACGTTTGCCAAAGTGCACAGAAATAGGCAGCATTGTCAGCATTTTAGCTGGAAGCTTCAAATGACAAAGGGATCTTAATAACAGAGTCACAGAATCCCTGCAGTGCAGAAGGAGACCATTCAGCCCATCGAGTCTGTACTGACTCTCTGACACAGTATCTTACCAAGGCCCTTGACCCAGCCCTATCCCCGTAACCCCACACATTTACCTTAATCCACCGAACCTACCCAGGTTTGGACAGTAAACGGCAATTTACTGTGTCCAATCCACAAATTTGGAAAATACTGGGATGGATTGAGAAATGGTTTCCGGGCAGAAAACAGAGCTCAGATACAAATGGGCCCTTTGGCCCAACTTTTCCCTGCCACCCAGTTTTTACCATAAAGCTCGTATCAAATGCCTTGCGTTTGGCCCAAATCCCTCCATACCAATCTTACCAGAATAACTGTCTAAATGCTTTTTAAAATATAAAATTGTGTCCGCTTCTACTACGACTTCTGGCAGCTTGTTCCAATCCCTCACCACCCTATGTGTGAAAAGAATTGCCCTCTGGACCCTCTCCCCTCTCACCTTAAACCTGTGTCTTCTAGTTTTAGACTCCCCTCCCTTTTGGAAAAGATGTTGACGAGCTTCTCAAAGAACAAAGAGAATTACAGCACAGGAACAGGTCCTTCGGCCCTCCAAGCCTGCCCCGACCATGCTGCCCGACTGAACTAAAACCCCCTACCCTTCCGGGGACCATATCCCTCTATTCCCATCCTATTCATGGATTTGTCCAGACGTTCCGTAAAACTCACTGTCGTATCTGCTTCCACTCCCTCCCCCGGCAGCGAGTTCCAGGCACCCACCACCCTCTGTGTAAAAAAACTTGCCTTGTACATCTCCTTTAAACCTTGCCCCTCACACCTTAAACCTATGCCCCCTAG
>NW_027590436.1:112500-200000 GCF_964213995.1 Mustelus asterias
TGTAGAGGGAGATTTAATCTGTATCTAACCCCGTGCTGTACCTGTCCTGGGAGTGTTTGAAGAGGACAGCGTCGAGGGAGATTTAATCTGTATCTCACCCCGTGCTGTAACTGTCCTGGGAGTGTTTGATGGGGACAGTGTCGAGGGAGAATTAAGCTGTATCTCACCCCGTGCTGTGTCTGTTCCGGGAGTGTTTGATGGGGACAGTGTTCAGGTAGATTTACTCTGTATCTAACCCCATGCTGTACCTGTCCTGGGAGTGTTTGATGGGGACAGTGTCGAGGGAGCTTTACTCTACATCTAACCACTTGCTGTATCTGTCATGGGAGTGTTTCATGGGGACAGTGTAGAGGGAGCTTTACTCTGTATCTAACCCCCTGCTGTATCTGTCCTTGGAGTGTTTGATGGGGATAGTGCAGAGGGAGCTTTACTCTGTATCTAACCCATGCTGTCCCTGCCCTGGGAGTGTTTGATGGGGACAGTGTCGAGGGAGCTTTACTCTGTATCTAAACCCGTGCTGTACCTGTCCTTGGTTTGTTTGATGGGGACAGTGTAGAGGGAGCTTTACTCTGTATCTAACCCCGTGCTGCACCTGTCCTGGGACTGTTTGATGGGGACAGTGTACAGTGAGCTTTAATCTGTATCTAACCCCGTGCTGGACCTGTCCTGGGAGTATTGATGGGGACAGTGTAGCGAGAGCTTTACTCTGTATCTAACCCCGTGCTGTACCTGTCCTGGGAGTGTTTGATGGGGACAGTGTAGAGGGAGCTTTACTCTGTATCTAACCCCGTGCTGTAACTGTTCTGGGAGTGTTTGTTGGGAACAGTGCAGAGGGAGATTTACTCTGGATCTAACCCCGTGTTGTATCTGTCCTGGGAGTGTTTGTTGGGGACAGTGCAGAGGGAGATTTACTCTGTATCTAACCCCGGGCTGTATCTGTCCTTGGTTTGTTTGATGGGGACAGTGTCGAGGGAGCTTTACTCTATATCTAACCCCGTGCTGTATCTGTACTGGGACTGTTTTGATGGGGACAGTGTACAGTGAGCTTTAATCTGTATCTAACCCTGTGCTGTACCTGTCCTGGGAGTGTTTGATGGGGACAGTGTAGAGGGAGCTTTACTCTGTATCTAACCCCGTGCTGTATCTGTCCTGGGTGTGTTGGATGGGGACAGTGTAGGGGGAGCTTTACTCTGTATCAAACTCTGTGCTGTGTCTGTCCTGGGAGTGTTTGATGGGAACAGTGTAGAGAGAGCTTTACTCTGTATCGAAGTCTGTGCTGTACCTGTACCTTTCCTGGGAGTGTTTGATGGGAACAGTGTCGAGGGAGCTTTACTTTGCATCTAATCCCGTGTTTCAGTTACTGATAGACTGTCGAGGAAGATCAGGTCACACACACGCTCTCCTTGCACACTCTCAGACACACACACACACACACACACATGCTCTCTCTGTCTCTCACACACACATACACTATCTCTTACGCACTCTCTCACTCACACACATGCTCTTTCTCTCTGTCACACACACTTTCTCTCTCACACACATTATCTCACACACACTTTCACGCTCACACACTCTCACCCATGCATTATCTCCAACTGACACTCTCACACACATGCACTCACTCTCTCACACATACACTCTCTCTCACTGACACACTCTCACACACATGCACACAGTCTCTCACTCACATACACTCACTCTCTCACACATACACTCTCTCAAACATATACTCTCACTCACAGACACACTCTCACACACACACACTCTCTCACACACACACTCTCTCACACACACACTCTCTCACACACACACTCTCTCACACACACTCTCTCACACACACAGTCTTTCTCTCGCACACACTCTCTCTCTCTCACACAGACAGACTCTCTCTCGCACACACTCTCTCTCGCACACACTCTCTCACACACACACACACACACTCTCTCTCACACACACACTCTCTCACACACACACACTCTCCCACACACGCCCTCTCTCTCACACACACTCTCTCTCTCTCACACACACGGTCTCTCTCACTCACACACACTCTGTCTCTCACACACTCTCTCACACACACACACACTCTCTCACACACACACTCGCTCTCTCTCACACACAGACACTCTCTCTCTCACACACACACACACTCTCTCTCACACACAGTCTCTCTCACACACACACCTCTCTCTCTCACACACACTCTGTCTCTCTCTCTCACACACACACTCTCTCTCACACACACTCTCTCTCACACACACTCTCTCTCTCACACACACACTCTCTCTCACACACACACTCTCTCTCTCTCGCACACACTCTCTCTCTCACACACACTCTCTCTCTCTCACACACACTCTCTCTCTCACACACTCTCTCACACACACACCCTCTCTCTCACGCACACACTCTCTCTCACGCACACACTCTCTCTCACGCACACACTCTCTCTCACGCACACACTCTCTCTCACGCACACACTCTCTCTCTCGCACACACTCTCTCGCACACACTCTCTCTCTCGCACACTCTCTCTCTCTCGCACACACTCTATCTCACACCCACTCTCTCGGACACACACTCTCTCTCACACACACACAGACCCTCTCTCTCACACACACATTCTCTCACACACAGACACACTCTCTCTCACACACACACTCTCTCTCACACACACACACTCTCTCTATCACACACACACACACACAATGATGGGCAAAATGGAGAGGAAGATTTGAGCTGTATCTAACCCCGTGCTGTACCTGTCCTGGGTGTGTTTGATGTGCACAAAGTGGAGGCAGCTTTTCCTTTAATCTAGCACCATGCTGTATCTGTCATTGGATTATTTGATGGGGACAGTGTATAGGGAGCTTCACTCTGAATCTCACCCCGTGCTGTCCCTGTCCTGGGAGTGTTTGATGGGGACAGTGTCGAGGGAGCTTCACTCTGTCTCGAAACCCGTGCTGTACATGTCCTGAGAGTGTTTGATGGGGATAGTGTACAGCGAGCTTTACTCTGTATCTAACCCTGTGCTGTATATGTCCTGGGAGTGTTTGATGAGGACAGTGAAGTGGGAGCTTTACTCTGTATCTAACCACTTGCTGTACCTGTCCTGGGAGTGTTTGAAGGGGACAGTGTAGAGGGAGCTTTACTCTGCATCTAACCCCGTGCTGTAACTGTCCTGGGAGTGTTTGATGGGGACAGTGTCGAGGGAGATTTAATCTGTATCTCACCCCGTGCTGTGTCTGTTCCGGGAGTGTTTGATGGGGACAGTGCAGAGGTAGATTTAATCTGTATCTCACCCCGTGCTGTGCCTGTCCTGCGAGTGTTTGATGGGGACAGTGTCGAGGGAGCTTTACTCTACATCTAACCACTTGCTGTATCTGTCATGGGAGTGTTTCATGGGGACAGTGAAGAGGGAGCTTTACTCTGTATCTAACCCCGTGCTGTACCTGTCCTTGGTTTGTCTGATGGGGATATTGTAGAGGGAGCTTTACACCATATCTAACCCCCTGCTGTATCTGTCCTTGGAGTGTTTGATGGGGATAGTGCAGAGGGAGCTTTACTCTGTATCTAACCCCGTGCTGTACCTGTCCTGGGAGTGTTTGATGGGGACAGTGTCGAGGGAGCTTCACTCTGTATCAAAACCCGTGCTGTACATGTCCTGGGAGTGTTTGATGGGGATAGTGTCGAGGGAGCTTCACTCTGTATCTAAACCCGTGCTGTACCTGTCCTGGGAGTGTTTGATGGGGGACAGTGTAGAGGGAGCTTTACTCTGTATCTAACCCCGTGCTGTACCTGTCCTGGGAGTGTTTGATGGGGGACAGTGTAGAGGGAGCTTTACTCTGTATCTAACCCCGTGCTGTCCCTGTCCTGGAAGTGTTTGATGGGGACAGTGCAGAGGGAGCCTCACTCTGTATCTAAACACGTGCTGTACCTGTCCTGGGCGTGTTTGATGGGGGACAGTGTAGAGGGAGCTTTACTCTGTATCTAACCACGTGCTATATCTCTCCTGGAAGTGGTTTATGGGGACAGTGTAGAGCGAGCTTTGCTCTGTATCTTACCCCGTGCTGTCCCTGTCCTGGGAGTGTTTGATGGAGACAGTGTAGAGGGAGCTTCACTCTGTATCGATCCCCGTGCTGTACCTGTCCTGGGAGTGTTTGATGGAGACAGTGTAGAGGGAGCTTCACTCTGTATCTAACCCCGTGCTGTACCTGTCCTGGGAGTGTTTGATGGGGGACAGTGTAGAGGGAGCTTCACTCTGTATCGAACCCCGTGCTGTACCTGTCCTGGGAGTGTTTGATGGAGACAGTGTAGAGGGAGCTTCACTCTGTATCGATCCCTGTGCTGTACCTGTCCTGGGAGTGTTTGATGGGGACAGTGTAGAGGGAGCTTCACTCTGTATCTAACCCCGTGCTGTACCTGTCCTGGGTGTGTTTGATGGGGGACAGTGTAGAGGGAGCTTTACTCTGTATCTAACCCGTGCTGTCCCTGTCCTGCGAGTGTTTGATGGAGACAGTGTCGAGGGAGATTTAATCTGTATCTCACCCCGTGCTGTGTCTGTTCCGGGAGTGTTTGATGGGGACAGTGTAGAGGTAGATTTACTCTGTATCTAACCCCATGCTGTACCTGTCCTGGGAGTGTTTGATGGGGACAGTGTCGAGGGAGCTTTACTCTACATCTAACCACTTGCTGTATCTGTCATGGGAGTGTTTCATGGGGACAGTGAAGAGGGAGCTTTACTCTGTATCTAACCCCGTGCTGTACCTGTCCTTGGTTTGTCTGATGGGGATATTGTAGAGGGAGCTTTACACCATATCTAACCCCCTGCTGTATCTGTCCTTGGAGTGTTTGATGGGGATAGTGCAGAGGGAGCTTTACTCTGTATCTAACCCATGCTGTCCCTGTCCTGGGAGTGTTTGATGGGGACAGTATCGAGGGAGCTTTACTCTGTATCTAAACCCGTGCTGTACCTGTCCTTGGTTTGTTTGATGGGGACAGTGCAGAGGGAGCTTTACTCTATGTCTAACCCCGTGCTGTATCTGTTCTAGGACTGTTATATGGGGACAGTGTACAGTGAGCTTTAATCTGTATCTAACCCCGTGCTGTATCTCTCCTGGGTGTGTTGGATGGGGACAGTGTAGAGGGAGCTTTACTCTGTATCGAACTCTGTGCTGTGTCTGTCCTGGGAGTGTTTGATGGGAACAGTGCAGAGAGAGCTTTACTCTGTATCGATCTCTGTGCTGTACCTGTACCTTTCCTGGGAGTGTTTGATGGGAACAGTGTCGAGGGACCTTTACTTTGCATCTAATCCCGTGTTTCAGTTACTGATAGACTGTCGAGGGAGATCAGGTCACACACACGCTCTCCTTACACCCTCTCAGACACACACACACATGCTCTCTCTGTCTCTCACACACACATACACTATCTCTTACGCACTCTCTCACTCACACGCATGCTCTTTCTCTCTGTCACACACACACACACACACACATGCTCTCTCTTTCTCTCACACACACATACACTATCTCTTACGCACTCTCTCACTCACACACACTCTCTCTCTCTCACACACTCTCTCTCTCACACACACTCTCTCTCTCACACACACACTCTCTCTCTCGCACACACTCTCTCTCACACACACTCTCTCTCTCTCACACACACTCTCTCTCTCACACACACACACACTCTCTCTCTCGCACACACTCTCTCTCTCACACACACTCTCTCACACACACTCTGTCTCTCACACACACACTCTTTCTCACACACACACTCTCTCTAACACACCCTCTCTCTCACGCACACACTCTCTCTCGCACACACACTCTCTCTCGCACACACACTCTCTCTCTCGCACACACTCTCTCTCTCGCACACACTCTCTCACACACACTCTGTCTCACACACACACACTTTCTCACACACTCTCTCTCACACACACACACTCTCTCTCTCACACACACATTCTTTCACACACACTCTCTCACACACACACACTCTCTCTCACACACACACACTCTCTCTCACACACACACACTCTCTCTCACACACACATTCTCTCACACGCACACACACACTCTATCACACACACACACACACAATGATGGGCAAAATGTAGAGGAAGATTTGAGCTGTATCTAACCCCGTGCTGTACCTGTCCTGGGTGTGTTTGATGTGCACAATGTGGAGGCAGCTTTTCCTTTAATCTAGCACCATGCTGTATCTGTCATTGGATTATTTGATGGGGACAGTGTATAGGGAGCTTCACTCTGAATCTCACCCCGTGCTGTCCCTGTCCTGGGAGTGTTTGATGGGGACAGTGTCGAGGGAGCTTCACTCTGTATCGAAACCCGTGCTGTACATGTCCTGGGAGTGTTTGATGGGGATAGTGTCGAGGGAGCTTCACTCTGTATCTAAACCCGTGCTGTACCTGTCCTGGGAGTGTTTGATGGGGGACAGTGTAGAGGGAGCTTTACTCTGTATCTAACCCCGTGCTGTACCTGTCCTGGGAGTGTTTGATGGGGGACAGTGTAGAGGGAGCTTTACTCTGTATCTAACCCCGTGCTGTCCCTGTCCTGGGAGTGTTTGATGGGGACAGTGTAGAGGGAGCCTCACTCTGTATCTAAACACGTGCCGTACCTGTCCTGGGCGTGTTTGATGGGGGACAGTGTAGAGGGAGCTTTACTCTGTATCGAACCACGTGCTATATCTCTCCTGGAAGTGGTTTATGGGGACAGTGTAGAGCGAGCTTTGCTCTGTATCTTACCCCGTGCTGTCCCTGTCCTGGGAGTGTTTGATGGAGACAGTGTAGAGGGAGCTTCACTCTGTATCGAACCCCGTGCTGTACCTGTCCTGGGAGTGTTTGATGGAGACAGTGTAGAGGGAGCTTCACTCTGTATCGATCCCTGTGCTGTACCTGTCCTGGGAGTGTTTGATGGGGACAGTGTAGAGGGAGCTTCACTCTGTACCTAACCCTGTGCTGTATCTGTACTGGGAGTGTTTGATGGGGACAGGACTTGGGGGACATTGGATTTTAGACAATGTTTAGGGTTTTAGACTTTTCGGAGTGAAATTCAGGAGCACTTTGCCACACCAGGTGTGATATTAGTTTGGGACTACCTTCTATAATTCACAGTTGATGCTCAGTCGCTTATTAATGTTCAAACCTGAAGTTGATAGATGGTATTTTACACACAGGAGAAGCAATTTAAAATCAATGGGTCTATGTTAAAATACTTGCAGGAACAGAGAGACCTGGGCTTTCAGTTCATTTTTACATCTTAAAGATTCAACCTGGGGCTCAGAATCTGTCAGTATTTCTGCATTGACTATTTCACAATCTGAGGAGTTGTGAATGGTGCGATCATCAGCGAACATCTCACCTATGGAGGGAAGGTCAGTGATGGAGCAGCTGAAGATGGTGGGGCCTCGGACACTCACCCTGAGGAACTCCTGCCGTGATGTCCCGGGACTGAGAGGATCAGCTTTGAGATAATCGGCACATTGGGGGAAAGGTTGGGAAGCAGAGGATGCTGATTTAAGGTAAATGGCGACAGCGGCAACGTGAGGCAATATCTGTGGCTTTGGAGTGATCCTTGTTGTACCCCACTATTAGCTGTTTGCCCACCTGAATATCTCACTGTTACTCTCTGCATTACTATCTCATCCCTATCTCTCAGTGACTCTGCCTCTCTCCATCTCTCCGGGGAAATTATAATGGGGAGCAAAGAAATAGCAGCAGAATTGAACATATACTTTGGTTCTGTCTTCACAAAAGAGGCACAGATAACCTGGCAGAAATGTTAGGGAACCAATGGTTTAGTGAGAGTGTGGAATTGAATTGAAGGAAATCAGTATTAGTAAGAAAATGGTGCTGGGGGAATGAATGGGGTTAAAGGCTGACAAATCCCCAGGGCCTGATAATCTACATCCCAGAGTATTAAAGGAAGCGGCGCTGGAAATATTGGATGCTTTGCTGGTCATCTTCCAAAATTCTATAGACTCTGGAGCAGTTCCTACAGATTGGGGGGTGGCAAATGTAACCCCACTATTTAAAATAATCTTTTCACTTGCGTGTAATTTATCACAGAACACGGGCAGCATGGGCTTATCGAGAATGATGGGATAGTGTTGGGGTGGAGAAGTTATTCCTTCAAGTGGGAATCAGTGTAGTTTTGAAATGTGTTGAGGGTTTCTGCCTCTCCCCATTCACTCCTTCCCAACCTCTCTGCCGAGGCTCCTTCTCACTTTCTACCAGACAATTATTTGTGTTCGGGAGCGGGTGCAGAGGAGATTGAAATGAAACGGACAGACAGTTAACTTCAACACTGAGAAATGTGAAGTGATGCACTTTGGACAATAAGTTGAGGAGAGAATCCATAAACCAACTGGGAACAAGTTAAATTATGTGCAGGTAAAGGGAAACCTTTTATACCTCCATCAATCTGTGTCTCTCTCTTTTTCTCACTCTCTGTGTCTGTGTCTTCTGTCCATCTCTCCCTTTCTGGGATATCTGTGAAAAATATCCACAAATATCAGGCAGCCATTTGGCGTTTCTTCCCAGTGGCCATTTCGTGTGAACGCAGCACTGAGATATTTCTGACAGAGTTGTCTCTTCACTAAGGTAACGTTAGTATTTTAAATGTGACAGATACGCAGCTATGGAGACACAAACGAGGGCTGTTTTCCCGGGAATTTTGGAGTGTCAGGGACAATTTGATCCAAGTTGTCAGGAGAATAATGGAAACTGATAGCACAGAGAGAGAGAAATGTTTCTTGCTGGTTATCCACCTCCTCCAGTCCCACCATCCTCCCATATCTGTTTTCCTTTCATTCTGGCTCCGTGACCATCCACAATTTGAATCGTTTCCCCATTGGGAGCTGTGTCTTCATCTGCGTGGGCTCCAACTCTGGAATTCCTTCCCTGAACGTTTTACTCAAATACATCCATGGGATGTGGGCCTGGCTGGTTCTGCCAGCGTTTACTCCTCGTCCCTAATTGCTCATGAACTGAGTGGCTTGCTAGGCCATTTCAAACAGCATCTAAGAGTCAACCACATTGCTGTGAGGCTGGAGTCACATGTAGGCCCGACCAGGTAAGGACGGCAGATTTCCTTCCATAAAGGACATTAGTGAAGCAGATTGGTTTTCTCCATTTTAATACCTCCTTTTCCTCCAATTAAACTAGTCCATAAAAACCATCTGGCCAAACCTTTGGGACATGTGACCCTAAACTCTCCTGTGACTCGGGGTCAAATTTCTCACATTAAGGCTCCTGTGAAGCATCTTGGGATAATACTGTCCAAGGTGCTATATAAATGCAAGTTGTTGTTGTGTGTGTCAGAGTGTCAGCTTCTGTCCATGTCCAGGACACTGCAGGTAACAGAGAATGATTCACTCTGGTCTGCGATTGTCCATCTCGTGTGTGTCTCAGTGTCAGCTCTGAAACATGTACAGCACTATCCCATCCTGTTTCTGTGTCTCTCTGCCTCTGTATCTGTATCTCTCCCTCTCGCTGCATCTCTCTCCCCATGACTGAAAGAAACGAGAGCTTCAATCCCACACTGGGATGCTGTTCAATGTGAGTTCAGTTTTCCCAGAAATAAAAATCCTCAATTAAAAATTCCTTTGACACAGCAGAGGGAACTTTTCTCAAAGTGAATTTGCGGCTGTCTTGAATTTGAACCCAAGTTTTCAATATGGGGGTGGCATAGTGATGCAGGGGTTAGCACTGCTTCCTCACAGTGCCAGGGACCTGCCTTCGATTCCCAGCATGGGTCACTTTCTGACTGGAGTTTGAACGTCCTTCCCGTGTTTGTGTGGGTTTCCTCCGGGTGCTCCGGTTTCATCCCACACTCCAAAGATAGAACAAAGAAAATTACAGCACGGGAACAGGTCTTTCGGCTCTCCAAGCCTGCACCGACCATGCTGCCTGACTGAACTAAAACCCCCTACCCTTCCGGGGACCATATCCCTCCATTCCCATCTTATTCATGTCTTTGTCAAGACGCCCTTGAAAAGTTACTATCGTATCCGTTTCCACTCCCTCCCCCGGCAACGAGTTCCAGGCACCCACCACCCTCTGTGTAAAAAAACTTTCCTCCCACATCTCCTTTAAACCTTGCCCCTCGCACCTTAAACCTATGCCCCCGAGTAATAACTCTTCCACCCTGGGAAAAATCTTCTGACTATCCACTCTGTTCATGCCCCTCATAATCTGGCAGACTTCTATCAGGTGTACAGGTTAGGTGGATTGGCCAAGCTAAATTGTCCCTTAGTGTCAGGAGGATTAGCTGAGGTAAATGTATGGGATTATAGGGATGGGGCCTGGGTGGGATTGTGGTCAGTGCAGACTCGATGGGCCGAATGGCCTCCTGCACTACAGGATTCTATGAACCCTGTTCTGTATTTGGTTTGGGATTGTTTGTTGAAAAGTGTAGTTGAAGTGTTACTCTGTAATGCTGGAATTTAGGCTACGGGATGATTGGATCAAACACTTCAAGATAATAAGGGGAATGGAGAGGACTGATAAAGAACAACTTTTCCTGCTGGTTGGGGAGTCCAGGACTTGGGGACATTGGATTTCAAACAATGTTGAGGATTTTAGACTTGCAGGAGTGGAATTCAGAAACACTTTGCCACACCAGCTGTGATATTAGTTTGGAACTACCTTCTATAATTCGCAGTTGATGCTCAGTCGCTTATTAATGTTTAAATCTGAGGTTGATAGATTATATTTTTATACAGGAGAAGCAATTTAAAATCAATGGGTCAATGTTAAAATGGATGCAGGAACAGAGAGACCTGGGATTTCAGTTCATTTTTACATCTTAAAGATTCAACCTGGTGCTCAGAATCTGTCAGTTGAAACTACTTTACCCGCCTGATAAAGTGTCAACAATTGTGTTTGGGAATGTGACAAAAGGTGACATTCCTGCACAGTGGGGTTGGGAGGTTGTTTGAAAGGAGATTCAGATTGTATCAGAAAGCGTCAATTAGATTGTGTCTCGTTGCAGAAGGTGCATATTTCACAGGAAATGCCCCGAGATAAAGACTAGTTTCACCGATGTCTGAGTAACTTTCAAAGTCTGCAGACGCATGAAGGGGGCAGAGATATTGTAATATTCAGAGCAGGAGATGGGGGACAATCACAGAATTGAAGATGTGAGGCCATCTCTTGTTTCCGAATGTCAGTGTTTAGCTTTTAAACTTTAGTCCTGTGCTAATAATTCCAAGTTTGCAATCCCACACTTTGCTGTTGTGAATTAGAGTTGTGAATTTTCTGAAATTGGTTGTGTAATAAAACTCGCTGCAGGATGCAATGATTCCCATTCTGTCTGCTGCTGCAAAGCCCCCGTGTCTGTCTCAGTTTCATCGTATTTATCAATGATTTGAGATCCTAGAATCATAGAATCCCTAAAGGGCAGACCATTCGGCCCATCGAGTCTGCATCGACCACAATCCCACCCAGGCCCGATTCCCGTAACCCCATATATTTACCCTGTTAATCCCCTGACACTAAGGTCAATTTATCATGGCCAATCCACCTAACCCGCACATGTTTGGACTGTGGGAGGAAACTGGAGCACCCGGAGGAAACCCATGCAGACACTGGGAGAACTCTACACTGACAGCGAGCTGAGGCTGGAATTGAACCTGGGTCCCTGGCGCTGTGCTAACCACTGTGCCACCATGCCGTTCATCATAGAATCCCTAAAGTGCAGAAGGAGGTCCTTTGGTCCATCAAGCCTGCCCCCGACAACAAGACCACCCGGGCCTGAATCCCCCTAACACTAAGGGGCAATTGAGCACGGCCAATTAACCTAACCCGCACATCTTTGGAGTGTGGGAGGAAACCAGAGCACCCGGAGGAAACCCACGC
Organism: Mustelus asterias; assembly: GCF_964213995.1. Taxonomy (NCBI): domain Eukaryota; kingdom Metazoa; phylum Chordata; class Chondrichthyes; order Carcharhiniformes; family Triakidae; genus Mustelus; species Mustelus asterias. Next base: position 124,394 of record NW_027590436.1, read on the forward strand.
AGACACTGGGAGAACGTACAAACTCCACACAGACAGTCACCCGAGGCTGGAATTGAACGTGGATCCTTGATGCTGTGGGGGAGCAGTGCTAACCACTGTGCCATCACGTCGCCCGGTGATGAGACTGAAAGTTTGCTACATTTCACAGAAATAGGCAGCATTTTAAGTCTTACAGCCAGAAGCTTCAAATGGCAAAGAGGTATTCCACTGCATAAGAGGCCATTCAGCTCATTGAGTCTGCACAGACTTGATGACAGAGTATCTTACCCAGGCCCTCACCCCAGCCCTATCCCCATAACCCCATTGCTAATCCATCTAATCTATATATCTTGCGAGTGTGGAAGGTAACCCGAGCACCCGGAGGAAACCCACGCAGACACGGGGAGAATGTGCAAACTCCACGCAGTCACCCGAGGCTGGCATTGAACCCGGGTCCCTGGCGCTGTGAGGCAGCAGTACGAACCACTGTGCCACCATGCTGCCCTAAAGTAAAATGTCTTAACTGAATGGTTCAAAGAGTGAAAGATGGATTTCATTGGAGACAATTGTGTGGTCACCCACTTTAAAAAGGATAGAACAGATTGCTTTATGAATGGGGAAAGGCTGGAAAGAGTGGAGGCCCAAAGAGACTTGGGGCGGTCACATCAACATAGAAAATAGGAGGAGGAGGAGGCCCATTCAGCCCTTCGAGCCTGACCCACCATTCAACGCTATCATGGCCGAACCTCTGTCTCAATACCACACACCAGCACTCTCCCCATACACCTCGACACCTTTAGAGTCTAGAAATCTATCTCTTTCCTTCTTAAATATATTCAGTGACTTGGTCTCCACAGCTTTCTGTGGGAGAGAATTCCACAGGTTCACCACCCTCTGAGTGAAGAGGTTTCCCCTCATCTCAGTCCCAAATGGCCTCCCCCGTATCCTGAGACTGTGACCCCTTGTTCCAGACACCCCCAGCCGGAGGAAACAATATCCCTGTATCCAGCCTGTCCAGCACTGTCAGAATTTTATACCTTTCAATTAGATCCCCGCTCACTCTTCTACATTCCAGTGAATACAGGCCCAGCCGACCCAATCTCCCCTCAGACATCAATGCTGCCATCCCAGGAATCAGTCTGGTGAACATTCACTGCTCTCCCTCTGTGGCAAGTACATCCTTCCTCAGATAAGGAGAGGAACACTGTACACAAGACTCCAGGTGTGGTCTCACCGAGGCTCTGTCCAGCTGCAGTAAGACATCCTTGCTCTTCTACTCCAATCCTCTTGCAATGAAGGCCAACATGGGTGTAACAGTGGTTAGCTCTGCTGCCTCACAGCGCAACGGACCCGGGTTCAATTCTGGTCTCAGGTCACTGTCTGTGTGGAGTTTGCACGTTCTAACCGTGTCTGCATGGGTTTCCTCCTGGTGCTCCGGTTTCCTCCCACACTCCAAAGATGCGCGCGTTAGGTTGATTGGCCGTGATAAATTGCCCCTTAATGCCAGGGAGATTAGGATATTGTGAGTGAGACTGTGGGACTGTTCTCTATCTGTGTGTGTGTGTGAGACTGTGCGTGTATCTGTGTGTGTGTGTGTCTGTGCATCACTGCGTTTGTTGTCAGTGAGTTTGTGTGTGTTTCACTATCTTCCTGTCTCTCAGTCCCCCAGTCCCAGAATCTGCTTCTCTTTACACAGATGCTGCCTGTCCTGCTCAGTATTCCGGCATTGACTATTTCACAATCTGAGGAGTTGTGAATGCTGCGATCATCAGCGAACATCTCACCTATGGAGGGAAGGTCAGTGATGGAGCAGCTGAAGATGGTTGGGGCCTCGGACACTCACCCTGAGGAACTCCTGCAGTGCTGTCCCGGGACTGAGAGGATCAGCTTTGAGATAATCGGCACATTGGGGGAATGCTTGGAAAGCAGAGGTTGCTGATTTAAGGTAAATGGCGACAGCGGCAACATGAGGCAATATCTGTGGCTTTGGAGTGATCCTTGTTGTACCCCACTATTAGCTGCTTACCCACCTGAATATCTCACTGTTACTCTCTGCATTACGATCTCACCCCTATCTCTCAGTGACTCTGCCTCTCTCCATCTCTCCGGGGAAATTATAATGGGGAGCAAAGAACTGGCAGAAGAATTGAACATATACTTTGGTTCTGTCTTCACAAAAGAGGCACAGATAACCTGGCAGAAATGTTAGGGAACCAATGGTTTAGTGAGAGTGTGGAATTGAATTGAAGGAAATCAGTATTAGTAAGAAAATGGTGCTGGGGGAATGAATGGGGTTAAAGGCTGACAAATCCCCAGGGCCTGATAATCTACATCCCAGAGTATTAAAGGAAGCGGCGCTGGAAATATTGGATGCTTTGCTGGTCATCTTCCAAAATTCTATTGACTCTGAAGCAGTTCCTACAGATTGGGGGGTGGCAAATGTAACCCCACTATTTAAAATAATCTTTTCACTTGCGTGTAATTTATCACAGAACACGGGCAGCATGGGCTTATCGAGAATGACGGGATAGTGTTGGGGTGGAGAAGTTATTCCTTCAAGTGGAAATCAGTGTCGTTTTGAAATGTGTTGAGGGTTTCTGCCTCTCTCCATTCAATCCTTCCCAACCTCTCTGTCGAGGCTCCTTCTCACTTTCTCCAGACAATTATTTGTGCTCGGGAGCGGGTGCAGAGGAGATGGAAATGAAACAGACAGACAGTTAACTTCAACACTGTATCTGTCCTGGGAGTGTATGAAGGGGAGTGTCGACGCAGCTTTACTCTGCATCTAAAGCCTTGCTCTATGTGTCCTGGGAGTATTTAATGGCGACAGTGTAGAGGGAGCTTTACTCTGTGTCTAACTCCATGCTGTATCAATCCTGGGAGTGTTTTGATGTGGGAAAGTGCAGAGGGAGCTTTACTCTGTATCTAACCCCGTGCTGTACCTGTCCTGGGAGTGTTTGATGGGGACAGTGTAGAGGGAGCTTTACTCTGTATCTAACCCCGTGCTGTAACTGTCCTGGGTGTGTTTGATGGGGACAGTGTGGAGGGAGCTTTACTCTGTATCTAACCCCGTGCTGTACCTGTCCTGGGTGTGTTTGATGGGGACAGTGTAGAGGGAGCTTTACTCTGTATCTAACCCCATGCTGTACCTGTCCTGGGAGTGTTTGATGGGGACATTGTAGAGGGAGCTTTACTCTGTATCTAACCCCGTGCTGCACCTGTCCTGGGTGTGTTTGATGGGGACAGTGTAGAGGGAGCTTTACTCTGTATCTAACCCCGTGCTGTACCTGTCCTGGGAGTGTTTGATGGGGACATTGTAGAGGGAGCTTTACTCTGTATCTCGCCCCGTGCTCAAACTGTCCTGGGAGTGTTTGAAGGGGACCCGTGTTGAGGGAAATTTATTCTGTATCTAACCCCGTGCTGTATCTGACCTTGGAGTGTTTCATGGCGACAGTGTGGAGGGAGCTTTACTCTGTATCTAACTTCGTGCTGTACCTGTCATGGGAGTGTTCGAAGGGGACAGTGTAGAGGGAGCTTTATTCTGTATCTAACCCCGTGCTGTACATGTCCTGGGAGTATTTTTTTGGGGACAGTGTCGAGGGAGCTTTACTCTGTATCTAACCCCGTGCTGTACCTGTCCTGGGAGTGTTTTTTGGGGACAGTGTCGAGGGAGCTTTACTCTGTGTCTAACTCCATGCTGTATCAATCCTGGGGGTGTTTTGATGTGGGAAAGTGCAGAGGGAGATTTACTCTGTATCTAACCCCGTGCTGTACCTGTCCTGGGAGTGTTTCCCCCCACAGTCTGAAAGACACGATGGTTAGGGTGCATTGGCCATGTTAAATTCTCCCTCAGTGTCGCCGAACAGGCGCTGAAACAAAAACAGAAAATCTCAGCAGGTTTTAATGCAGTGAAACGCATTAAACAGCGTCTGTGGAGAGAGAATAGAGCCAATGTTTCGAGTCAGGATGACCCACAGATGTTGATAAAGAGGAACATTTTCTGCTGGTTGGGGAGTCCAGGACTTGGGGGACATTGGATTTTAGACAATGTTTGGTATTTTAGACTTTTAGGAGTGAAATGAAGAAGCACTTTGCCACGTGGAACTTACAAAGAAACATAGAAAATAGGAACAGGTGGAGGCCATTCAGCCCTTCCATCTTGCTCCGCCATCCATTGTGACCATGGCTGATCATGGTTTCCTCCGGGTGCTCCGGTTTCCTCCCACAGTCAAAAGATGCCCGGGTTAGGTTGATTGGCCGTGACAAATTGACCCTAGTTTCGGGGGGGATCAGCAGGGTAAATGTGTGGTGTTACGGGGATAGGGTGGGATTGTTGTCGGTGCAGGCTCGATGGGCCGAATGGTCTCCTCCTGTTCCTATTTGCTACGTTTCTTTGTAAGTGTCAGGTACAATCTGCGACTGTACATCTTGTGTGTGTCTCAGTGTCAGCTCTGAAACCTGTACAGCACAATCCCATCCTGTTTCAGTCCCAGTCTGCCTCTGTATCTGTATCTCTCCCTCTGAAATTAGCTTGTCCTTTTCCTGAATAAGACTGACTACATTTCCAAAGGGATGGATTCATACAATATAAACAGCAAGCTTTCTTCAAACGATGCTTTGCAAATGTTCCACAGGACCAGGCTGAGGAGAAGGCAGTTGGTTTGTTCACTCCATTTATTTATTTATTTTAAGTTAAATTTGTGTAAAAAAATCGGAGGTTTTTTTTTAAAACAGGAAGTGGGCCCAGCAGGAGTCTGGGAAGGTTTTTGGAGGGTTTAAAAGTAGGCCGCACTTTTGAGCGGGCCGCGTCGTTAGCGGGCAGCAGAGTGAGCAGGAGGCAGAGTGAAAGCTGTAGGGCTTTGTCTCACAGGGCTTGGGCAGGGCGAGCAGGGGTGAGTTAATTCATTTTTTGCTGTTTCTACCTGGTACTGGCAGGGTATCTAGAGGGGATGGGTGTGCAGGCAGTGCAATGTTCCTCTTGCACTATGTTCGAGGTGAGGGACGACGTCAGTGTCCCTGCTGATTATACCTGTGAGAAGTGCATCCATCTGCAGCTCCTCCAAAACCGTGTAAGGGAACTGGAGCTGGAGTTGGAGGAACTTAGGATCATTAGGGATGCAGAGATGGCCATAGACAGAAGCTTCAGGGATACAGTTACTCCGCGGAATGAAAATAGATGGGTGACGGTGAGAGGGGCTGGGAGGAAGCAGTCGGTGCAGGGATCCCCTGCGGTCGTTCCCCTTAGCAATAAGTATTCCGCTTTGGATACGGTTGAGGGGGACGACATACCAGTGGTGAGCCGCAGTGAGAGGATCTCCGGCACTGAGTCCGTCCCTGTGGCTCAGGAGGGTAAGGAGGAGAGCGGGAGGGCAATAGTTATTGGGGACTCGTTAGTTAGAGGGATAGATAGGAGGTTCTGTGGCAGCAAAAGAGACTCGAGGATGGTTTGTTGCCTACCGGATGCCAGGGTCCGTGACGTCTCGGACTAATTTGTCAGGGGAGTGGGAAAAGGAGTTGTAGTCCGGAAGTCAGTGTTGAGGGTGGTGAGATATTGGGGAAGGTATCAAGGTCAAGGGTGGGTACCGGTAGACAGGAAGATGGGTTGAAGTGTGTCTACTTCAATGCAAGGAGCATCCGGAACAAGGTGGATGAACTTGGGGCGTGGATTGCTACTTGGGACTACGATGTTGTGGCCATTACGGAGACGTGGGTAGAACAAGGACAGGAATGGTTGTTGGACGTTCCGGGGTATAGATGTTTCAGTAAGTGTAGGGAAGCTGGTAAAAGAGGTGGAGGAGTAGCATTGTTAATCAAGGATAGTTTAACGGCTGCGGAAAAGCACTTTGAGGGGGATATGCACACTGAGGTAATATGGCCTGCAGTTAGAAACAGGAAAGGAGCGGTCACGTTGCTAGGAGTTTACTATAGGCCCCCAAATAGTAACAGAGATGTGGAGGAAGAAATTGCTAAGCAGATTATGGATACGTGTGGGGGTCACAGGGTAGTTGTCATGGGGGACTTTAACTTTCCAAATATTGATTGGAACCTTTGTAGGTCAAATAGTTTGGATGGGGCACTTTTTGTGCAGTGTGTGCAGGAGGGTTTCCTGACACAATATGTGGATAGGCCGACAAGGGGTGAGGCCACATTGGATTTGGTACTGGGAAATGAACCGGGCCAAGTGTTAGATTTGGTTGTGGGAGAGAACTTTGGAGATAGTGACCACAATTCGGTGTCTTTTGTTATTGCAATGGAGAGGGATAGGGCCGGACGGCAGGGCAAGGCTTACAATTGGGGGAGAGGTAATTATGATGCGATTAGGCAAGAATTAGGGGGCATAAGATGGGAACAGAAACTGTCAGGGAAAGGCACTGATGAAAAGTGGAACTTTTTCAAGGAACAAATACTGGGTGTCCTTGATAGGTATGTCCCTGTCAGGCAGGGAGGAAATGGCCGAGTGAGGGAACCGTGGTTCACAAAAGAGGTGGAATGTCTTGTGAAAAGGAAGAGGGAAGCTTATGTAGGGATGAGGAAACAAGGTTCAGATGGCTCGATTGAGGGTTACAAGTTAGCAAGGAACGAGCTGAAAAAGGGGCTGAGGAGAGCTAGGAGGGGACATGAGAAGTCCTTGGCGGGTCGGATCAAGGAAAACCCCAAGGCTTTTTACTCTTATGTGAGGAATAAAAGAATGACCAGGGTGAGGTTAGGGCCGGTCAAGGACAGTGGTGGAAACTTGTGTATGGAATCAGTAGAGATAGGCGAGGTGATGAATGAATACTTTTCTTCAATGTTCACCAAGGAGAGGGGCCATGTTTTTGAGGAAGAGAAGGTGTTACAGGCTAATAGGCTGGAGGAAATAGATGTTCGGAGGGAGGATGTATTGGCAGTTTTGAATAAACTGAAGGTCGATAAGTCCCCTGGGCCTGATGAAATGTATCCTAGGATTCTTTGGGAGGCGAGGGATGAGATTGCAGAGCCTTTGGCTTTGATCTTTGGGTCCTCGCTGTCCACGGGGATGGTGCCAGAGGACTGGAGAGTGGCAAATGTTGTTCCTCTGTTTAAGAAAGGGAATAGAAATGACCCTGGTAATTATAGACCGGTTAGTCTGACTTCGGTGGTTGGTAAATTGATGGAAAAGGTCCTTCGGGATGGGATTTACGACCATTTAGAAAGATGCGGATTAATCCGGGATAGTCAGCACGGATTTGTGAAGGGCAAATCGTGCCTCACAAATTTGATAGAATTTTTTGAGGAGGTAACTAGGTGTGTTGATGAAGGTAGGGCGGTTGATGTCATATACATGGATTTTAGTAAGGCGTTTGATAAGGTCCCCCATGGTCGGCTTATGATGAAAGTAAGGAGGTGTGGGATAGAGGGAAAGTTGGCCGATTGGATAGGTAACTGGCTGTCTGATCGAAGACAGAGGGTGGTGGTGGATGGAAAATTTTCGGACTGGAGGCAGGTTGCTAGCGGAGTGCCGCAGGGATCGGTGCTTGGTCCTCTGCTCTTTGTGATTTTTATTAATGACTTAGAGGAGGGGGCTGAAGGGTGGATCAGTAAATTTGCTGATGACACCAAGATTGGTGGAGTAGTGGATGAGGTGGAGGGCTGTTGTAGGCTGCAAAGAGACATAGATAGGATGCAAAGCTGGGCTGAAAAATGGCAAATGGAGTTTAACCCTGATAAATGTGAGGTGATTCATTTTGGTAGGACAAATTTAAATGTGGATTACAGGGTCAAAGGTAGGGTTCTGAAGACTGTGGAGGAACAGAGAGATCTTGGGGTCCATATCCACAGATCTCTAAAGGTTGCCACTCAAGTGGATAGAGCTGTGAAAAAGGCATATAGTGTGTTAGCTTTTATTAACAGGGGGTTGGAGTTTAAGAGCCGTGGGGTTATGCTGCAACTGTACAGGACCTTGGTGAGACCGCATTTGGAATATTGCGTGCAGTTCTGGTCACCTCACTATAAGAAGGATGTGGAAGCGCTGGAAAGAGTGCAGAGGAGAATTACCAGGATGCTGCCTGGTTTGGAGTGTCGGTCTTATGAGGAAAGGTTGAGGGAGCTGGGGCTGTTCTCTCTGGAGCGGAGGAGATTGAGGGGAGACTTAATAGAGGTTTATAAAATGATGAAGGGGATAGATCGAGTGAACGTTCAAAGACTATTTCCTCGGGTGGATGGAGCTATTACAAGGGGGCATAACTATAGGGTTCATGGTGGGAGATATAGGAAGGATATCAGAGGTAGGTTCTTCACGCAGAGAGTGGTTGGGGTGTGGAATGGACTGCCTGCAGTGATAGTGGAGTCAGACACTTTAGGAACATTTAAGCGGTTATTGGATAGGCACATGGAGCACACCAGGATGGTAGGGAGTGGGATAACTTGATCTTGGTATCAGATGAAGGTCGGCACAACATCGTGGGCCGAAGGGCCTGTTCTGTGCTGTACTGTTCTATGTTCTATGTTGGTGAGCTCAGTACACGTGGTACATTAATGTTACAATGAGATAGAATCTGTATTCAGACAACTGTCACCCCAGAGGCTCCAAACTTCACCGTGTTAACATTCTGACCAAACACTAAAGCTTTCCATAAAGCAAGGCTGACAAATTCCAATCCTCCTTTTCCGATGCGCTCTGACTAATATATTTTTTTCACTCACTATCTCTCGGTCCCCCTCTTGATCTCTGTCACTCCCTTTTTCTCACTCACTCAGTCTGTGTTTTCTCTGAATCTCTCTCTCTCTCCCTCTGAGAATCTGGAATGAAACATCAGTCAGCTTTTTTAGGTTTGTTCACAGTGAGCAATTTTCTTCAATGCTTTCTCAGATAAGGAGAGCAAAACTGTACACAATACTGCAGGTGTGGTCTCACTGAGGCCCTGTACAGCTGCAGTAAGACATCCTTGCTCCTGGACTCACATCCTCTTGCAAACAACAACATACCATTGGTCTTCCTAACTGCTTGCTTACCTGCACGCTTCACCACTCTATCCACCTGTGACTCCACTTTCAAGGAGCTATCAATCTGTACCTCGAGATCCCTTTGTTCTGTAACTCTCACCAACACCCGACCATTAAGTGAGTAAGTCCTGCGCTGGTTCGATCCACAAAAATGCATCACCTCGCATTTATCTAAATTAAACTCCATCTGCCATCCATCAGCCCACTGGCCCAATTGATCAAGATTCCGTTGCAACCCTAGATAACCTTCTTCACTGTCCACTGTGCCACAAATCTTGGTGTCAACTGCAAACTTACGAACCATGCCTCCTGAATTCTCATCCAAATCATTAATATAAATGACAAATAACAGTGGACCCAGCACCGATCCCTGAGGCACCCCGCTGGTCACAGGCCTCCGGTTTGACAAAAAAACAACCCTCTACAACAACCTTCTGTCATCAAGCCTAATTTGTATCCATTTGGCAAACTCACCCTGGATCCCGTGAGATTTAACCAAATCCTGTCTGCTTTTGTTTTTAAATATCAGCGTCTCCGACTCCCCTGACACTCACAATCCATCTGAATTAATCTCTATTCCTCACTGTCTAACTGTTACTCTCTGCATTGCTCCCTCTCCCTATCTCTCTGTTTCTCTGCATCGCTCCATCTCTCTCTCTCTTCCTCTCCCTCTCTATCCCTCTCATCCACCATGTTGTTTATCATTAAGGGGTCTCATCACGGAGAATTCAAACACTCTTTCTGTTTCTGTCTTTGCAGAATTAGCAACATGAGTGGATATTTCAAGACTGGATTCACACAATACAGACAGAACGCTGGTGAGCTCAGTACACGTGGTACCTGAATGTTACAGTTAGATAGAATCTGTATTCAGACAACTGTCACCCCACAGGGTCCAAACTTCACCGTGTTAATTTGATTTGATTTGATTGATTTGTGTTGGGATGCAGTGAAAAGTATTGTTTCTTGTGCGCTATACAGACAAAACATTCTGTACATAGAGTACACAGGGAGAAGGAGAGGAAAGGGTGCAGAATATAGTGTTGCAGTTACCGATAGGGTGTGGAGAAAGATCAGCTCACACACACACTCTCTCTTACACACTCTCATACACACACATAATCTCACACACACACACACACACTCTCTCTCTCACACACACTCACACACACACACTCTCACACACACTCTTTCACGCTCACACACTCTCTAACACATAAGAACATAAGTTAGAACATAAGAAATAGGAGCAGGAGTAGGCCATCTAGCCCCTCGAGCCTGCCCCGCCATTCAATAAGATCATGGCTGATCTGACGTGGATCAGTACCACTTACCCGCCTGATCCCCATAACCCTTAATTCCCTTACCGATCAGGAATCCATCCATCCGCGCTTTAAACATATTCAGCGAGGTAGCCTCCACCACCTCAGTGGGCAGAGAATTCCAGAGATTCACCTCCCTCTGGGAGAAGAAGTTCCTCCTCAACTCTGTCTTAAACCGACCCCCCTTTATTTTGAGGCTGTGTCCTCTAGTTTTAACTTCCTTACTAAGTGGAAAGAATCTCTCCGCCTCCACCCTATCCAGCCCCCGCATTATCTTATAAGTCTCCATAAGATCCCCCCTCATCCTTCTAAACTCCAACGAGTACAAACCCAATCTCCTCAGCCTCTCCTCATAATCCAAACCCCTCATCTCCGGTATCAACCTGGTGAACCTTCTCTGCACTCCCTCCAATGCCAATATATCCTTCCTCATATAAGGGGACCAATACTGCACACAGTATTCCAGCTGCGGCCTCACCAATGCCCTGTACAGGTGCATCAAGACATCCCTGCTTTTATATTCTATCCCCTTCGCAATATAGGCCAACATCCCATTTGCCTTCTTGATCACCTGTTGTACCTGCAGACTGGGCTTTTGCGTCTCATGCACAAGGACCCCCAGGTCCCTTTGCACGGTAGCATGTTTTAATTTGTTTCCATTGAGATAGTAATCCCATTTGTTATTATTTCCTCCAAAGTGTATAACCTCGCATTTCTCAACGTTATACTCCATTTGCCATATCCTCGCCCACTCACTCAGCCTGTCCAAATCTCTCTGCAGATCTTCTCCGTCCTCCACACGATTCACTTTTCCACTTATCTTTGTGTCGTCTGCAAACTTCGTTACCCTACACTCCGTCCCCTCCTCCAGATCATCTATATAAATGGTAAATAGTTGCGGCCCGAGTACCGATCCCTGCGGCACGCCACTAGTTACCTTCCTCCAACCGGAAAAACACCCATTTATTCCGACTCTTTGCTTCCTGTCGGATAGCCAGTCCCCAATCCACTTTAACACACTACCCCCAACTCCGTGTGCCCTAATCTTCTTCAGTAGCCTTTTATGGGGCACCTTATCAAACGCCTTTTGGAAATCCAAAAACACCGCATCCACCAGTTCTCCTCCATCAACCGCCCTAGTCACATCTTCATAAAAATCCAACATGTTCGTCAAGCACGACTTTCCCCTCATGAATGCATGCTGCGTCTGATTGATCGAACCATTTCTATCCAGATGCCCTGCTATCTCCTCTTTAATAATGGATTCCAGCATTTTCCCTACTACAGACGTTAAGCTGACCGGCCTATAGTTACCCGCCTTTTGTCTCCTTCCTTTTTTAAACAGCGGCGTAACATTAGCCGTTTTCCAATCAACCGGCACTACCCCAGAATGCAACGAGTTTTGATAAATAATCACTAACGCATCCACTATTACCTCTGACATTTCTTTCAATACCCTGGGATGCATTCCATCCGGACCCGGGGACTTGTCCACCTTCAGTCCCATTAGTCTACCCAGCACTGCCTCTCTGGTAACATTAATTGTATTAAGTATTTCTCCTGCTGCCAACCCTCTATCGTTAATATTTGGCAAACTATTTGTGTCCTCCACCGTGAAGACCGACACAAAAAACTTATTTAAAGACTCAGCCATATCCTCATTTCCCACTATTAACTCCCCCCTCTCGTCCTCCAAGGGTCCAACATTCACTCTAGCCACTCTATTCCTTTTTATATATTTATAAAAACTTTTACTATCATTTTTTATATTAATTGCTAGCCTAGCTTCATAGTCTATCCTTCCTTTCTTTATCGCTTTCTTAGTCTCTCTTTGTTGTTTCTTAAATTTTTCCCAATCACTTGTTTCTCCACTATTTTTGGCCACTCTGTACGCAGCTGTTTTTATTTTAATACTCTCCTTTATTTCCTTCGTTATCCACGGCTGGTTCTCCCTTTTCTTACAATCCTTGTTTTTTGCTGGAATATATTTTTGCTGAGAACTGAAAAGGATCTCCTTAAAAATCCTCCACTGTTCCTCAGCTATCCTACCTGCCAGCCTGCTCTCCCAGTCTACCTTAGCCAATTCATCCCTCATCCTATCATATTTCCCTCTGTTCAAACAGAGGACACTGGTTTGGGACCAAACTTTCTCCTCTTCCATCTGAATCATAAATTCGACCATATTGTGGTCACTAGACCCAAGAGGGTCCTTCACAATAAGATCCTTAATTCTACCTACCTCGTTACACAATACCAGATCCAAAATAGCTCGTTCCCTCGTCGGTTCCGTAACATGCTGTTCAAGGAAACTATCCCGACAGCATTCTAAGAACTCTTCCTCCATTCCACCCTTACCGACTTGAGTCTGCCAGTCAATGTGCATGTTGAAGTCCCCCATGATTATTGCCGTTCCGTTTTTACACGCATCCCTTATCTGCTTGTTTATAGCCCTCCCTACCTCAACATTATTATTTGGGGGCCTATATACCACACCTACTAGTGTCTTTCTCCCTCTACTATTCCTCATCTCTACCCATAATGATTAAAAGTTTTGTTCCTCAGAGCCTATGTCATCCCTCAGTACTACCCTGATATTATCTCTTATTAATAGCGCGACCCCACCACCTTTTCCTTCCTGTCTATTCTTCCTAAACGCCTGATACCCCTGGATATTCATCTCCCAGTCCTGGTCACCTTTCAGCCACGTTTCTGTAATGGCCACTAGATCGTACCCACTTGTGCTGATTTGCACCATCAACTCATTCACCTTGTTCCGAATGCTTCGTGCATTCAGGCAAAGTGTCCTTATTCCAGCTTTTATCTGGACCCGCTTTGATGAGTCGCAAACACCGTCTCCCTCTACTCCCTTATCTAAATTACCGCCTTCATTCACTTGCACCCTCTCCTCTACCATTAATTTTGTAATTCCCCTTACCCCTGCATCCTCCACCCCATCAATTAGTTCCTTGATCCTAGTCAACTCTTCTAGCTCCCCTCCCCCCAACCTATCTAGTTTAAATTCTCCCCAGTAACCTTAGCCAACCTTCATGCACTCTCTCACACTCACTCTCACACACACACACTCTCACCCACACATACACGCGCTCTTTCTCTCACACACAAGACTCTCTCTCATACACACGCGCACTCTTACGCACTCACACACACACACATACACACGCTCTCTCTCTCTCTCTTGCGCACACACTCTCTCTCACACACACACTCTCTCTCTCACACACACACTCTCTCTCACACATTCTTTCATGCTCACACACTCTCTCATGCAGTCTCTCACACTCTCTCACATATACACTCTCTCACACACACACACACACACACACACTCACACACTCCCTGTCTCTCTCTCGCACACTCCCTGTCTCTCTCAAACACTGTCTGTCACACATTCCCTCTCTGTCACACACACACACAAACACGCACATATTCTCTCTCACACACACACAATGATGGAGCACAACGTAGAGGGAGTTTTACTCTGCATCTAACCCCGTGCTGTACCTGTCCTGGGAGTGTTTGATGGGGACAGTGTCGAGGGAACTTTATTCTGCATCTAACCCCGTGCTCTATGTGTCCTGGGAGTGCTTGATGGGGACAGTGAGGAGGGAGCTTTACTGGGTGTCTTGCCCCGTGCTGTTCCTGTCCTGGATGTGTTTGATGGGGACAGTGTAGAGGGAGCTTTACTCTGTATCTAACCCCGTGCTGTTCCTGTCCTGGATGTGTTTGATGGGGACAGTGTAGAGGGAGCTTTACTCTGTATCTAACCCCGTGCTGTTCCTGTCCTGGATGTGTTTGATGGGGACAGTGTAGAGGGACCTTTACCCTGTATCTCGCCCATGCAGTCCCTGTCCTGGGAGTGATTGATGTGGACAGTAGAGAGGGAGCATTACTTTGTATCTAAACCGTGCTGTATCTGTCCTGGGAGTGTTTGATGGGGACAGTGCAGAGGGAGCTTTACTCTGTATCTAACCCCGTGCTGTACCTGTCCTGGGAGTGTTTGATGGGGACAGTGTAGAGGGAGCTTTACTCTGTATCTAACCCCGTGCTGTACCTGTCCTGGGAGTGTTTGATGGGGGACAGTGTAGTGGGAACGTTACCCTGTACCTAGCCCATGCTGTCCTTGTCCTGGGAGTGAATGATGGGGACAGGATAGAGGGAGCTATACTTTGTATCTAACCCCGTGCTGTACCTGTTCTGGGAGTGTTTGATGGGGACAGTGTAGAGGGAGGTTTACTCTGTATCTAACCCCGTGCTGTAGCTGTCCTGGGTGTGTGTGATGGGGACAGTGTAGAGGGAACTTTACTCTGTATCTAACCCAGTGTTGTACCTGTCCTGGGAGTGTTTGATGGGAACAGTGTAGAGGGAGCTTTACTCTGTATCTCCCCCTGTGCTGTACCTGTCCTGGGAGTGTTTGATGGGGCAGTGGAGAGGGAGCTTTACTCTGTATCTACCACATGCTGTACAAGCCCTGCGCGTGTTTGATGGGGACAGTGTAGAGGGAGCTTTACTCTGTATCTAACCCCGTGCTGTACCTGTCCTGCGAGTGTTTGATGGGGACAATTTCAAGGGAGCTTTACTCTGTATCTAACCCCGTGATGTACCTGTCCTGGATGTGTTTGATGGGGACAGTGTAGAGGGAAATTTACCCTGTACCTCGCCCATGCTGTACTTGTCCTGGAAGTGATTGATGGGGACAGGAGCGAGGGAGCTTTACTTTGCATCTAAACCCATGCTGTATCTGTCCTGGGAGTGTTTGATGGGGACAGTGCAGAGGGAACTTCACTCTGCATCAAACACCGTGCTGTACCCGTCCTGGGTGTGTTTGTTGGGGACAGTGTAGAGGGAGCTTTACTCTGTATCTAACCCCGTGCTGTCCCTGTCCAGGGAGTGTTTGATGGGGACAGTGTAGAGGGAACTTGACTCTGCATCAAACCCCGTGCTGTACTGTCCAGGGAGTGTTTGATAGGGACAGTGTAGAGGGAGCTTTACTCTGTATCTAACCCTGTGCTGTACCTGTCCTGGGAGTGTTTGATGGGGACAGTATAGAGGGAGCTTTACTCTGTATCTAAGCCCGTGCTGTACCTGTTCTGGGAGTGTTTGATGGGGACAGTATAGAGGGAGCTTTACTCTGTATCTAAGCCCGTGCTCCACCTGTCCTGGGAGTGTTTGATGGGGACAGCGCAGAGGGAGCTTTACTCTGTATCTAACTCTGTGCTGTACCTGTCCTGCGAGTGTTTGATGGGGGACAGTGCAGAGGGAGCTTTACTCTGTATCTAACCCCGTGCTGTACCTGTCCTGGGTGTGTTTGATGGGGACAGTGCAGAGGGAGCTTTACTCTGTATCTAACCCTGGGCTGTACCTGTCCAGGGAGTGTTTGATGGGGACTGTGCAGAGGGAGCTTTACTCTGTATCTAACCTAGTGCGTCCTGGGAGTGTTTGATGGGACAGTGTAGAGGGAGCTTTACTCTGTATCTAAACCCGTGCTGTACCTGTCCTGGGAGTGTTTGATGGGGACAGTGGAGAGGGAGCTTTACTCTGTATCTAACCCTGTGCTGTACCTGTCCTGGGAGTGTTTGATGGGGACTGTGCAGAGGGAGCTTTATTCTGTATCTAACCCTGTGCTGTACCTGTCCTGGGAGTGTTTGATGGGGACAGTATAGAGGGAGCTTTACTCTGTATCTAAGCCCGTGCTGTACCTGTCCTGGGACTGTTTGATGGGGACAGTGTGGAGGGAGCTGTACTCTGTATCTAACCGCTTTCCTTGCCTTTCCTGGGAGTGTTTGATGGGGACAGTGTAGAGGGAGCTTTACTCTGGATCGAACCCCGTGCTGTATCTGCTTTGCTGGTCATCATCCAAAATTCTATAGACTCTGGAGCAGTTCCTACAGATTGGGGGGTGGCAAATGTAACCCCACTATTTAAAATCATCTTTTCACTTGCGTGTAATTTATCACAGAACACGGGCAGCATGGGCTTATCGAGAATGACGGGATAGTGTTGGGGTGGAGAAGTTATTCCTTCAAGTGGAAATCAGTGTAGTTTTGAAATGTGTTGAGGGTTTCTGCCTTTCTCCATTCAATCCTTCCCAACCTCTCTGTCGAGGCTCCTTCTCACTTTCTACCAGACAATGATTTGTGTTCGAGAGCGGGTGCAGCGGAGAGGGAAATGAAACAGACAGACAGTTAACTTCAACACTGTATCTGTCCTGGGAGTGGATGAAGGTGAGTGTCGAGGCAGCTTTACTCTGCATCTAAAGCCTTGCTGTATCTGTCCTGGGAGTATTTAATGGCGACAGTGTAGAGGGAGCTTTACTCTGTACCTGTCCAGGGAGTGTTTGATGGGGACAGTGCAGAGGGAGCTTTACTCTGTATCTAACCCTGTGCTGTACCTGTCCTGGGAGTGTGAAGCATCTTGGGATAATACTGTCCAAGGTGCTATATAAATGCAAGTTGTTGTTGTGTGTGTCTGAGTGTCAGCTTCTGTCCATGTCCAGGACACTGCAGGTAACAGAGAATGATTCACTCTGGTCTGCGATTGTACATCTCGTGTGTGTCTCAGTGTCAGCTCTGAAACATGTACAGCACAATCCCATCCTGTTTCTGTGTCTCTCTGCCTCTGTATCTGTATCTCTCCCTCTCGCTCCATCTCTCGCCCCATGACTGAAAGAAACTAGCGTTTAAATCCCACACTGGGATGCTGTTCAATGTGAGTTCAGTTTCCCAGAAATAAAAATCCTCAATTAAAAATTCCTTTGACACAGCAGAGGGAACTTTTCTCAAAGTGAATTTGCGGCTATCTTGAAATCAAACCCCCTACCCTTCCGGGGACCATATCCCTCCATTCCCATCTTATTCATGTCTTTGTCAAGACGCCCTTGAAAAGTCACTATCGTATCCATTTCCACTCCCTCCCCCGGCAACGAGTTCCAGGCACCCACCACA
Source organism: Mustelus asterias (assembly GCF_964213995.1). NCBI lineage: Eukaryota > Metazoa > Chordata > Chondrichthyes > Carcharhiniformes > Triakidae > Mustelus > Mustelus asterias. The sequence continues at coordinate 141,618 of NW_027590436.1, forward strand.
CTCTGTGTAAAAAAACTTTCCTCCCACATCTCCTTTAAACCTTGCCCCTCGCACCTTAAACCTCTGCTCCCGAGTAATAACTCTTCCACCCTGGGAAAAATCTTCTGACTATCCACTCTGTCCATGCCCCTCATAATCTGGCAGACTTCTATCAGGTGTACAGGTTAGGTGGATTGGCCAAGCTAAATTGTCCCTTAGTGTCAGGAGGATTAGCTGATGTAAATGTATGGGATTATTGAAAGGGTGCAGAGGAGATTTACAAGGATGTTGCCTGGATTGGGGGGCATGCCTTATGAGGATAGGTTGAGGGAGCTTGGTCTCTTCTCCCTGGAGAGACGAAGGATGAGAGGTGACCTGATAGAGGTTTACAAGATGTTGAGGGGTCTGGATAGGGTGGACTCTCAGAGGCTATTTCCAAGGGCTGAAATGGTTGCTACGAGAGGACACAGGTTTAAGGTGCTGGGGGGTAGGTACAGGGGGGATGTCAGGGGTAAGTTTTTCACTCAGAGGGTGGTGGGTGAGTGGAATCGGCTGACGTCGGTGGTGGTGGAGGCAAACTCGTTGGGGTCTTTTAAGAGACTTCTGGATGAGTACATGGGATTTAATGGGATTGAGGGCTATAGATAGGCCTAGAGGTGGGGATGTGATCGGCGCAACTTGTGGGCCGAAGGGCCTGTTTGTGCTGTGGCTTTCTATGTTCTATGTTCTATAGGGATGGGGCCTGGGTGGGATTGTGGTCAGTGCAGACTCGATGGGCCGAATGGCCTCCTGCACTACAGGATTCTATGAACCCTGTTCTGTATTTGGTTTGGGATTGTTTGTTGAAAAGTGTAGTTGAAGTGTTACTCTGTAATGCTGGAATTTAGGCTACGGGATGATTGGATCAAACACTTCAAGATAATAAGGGGAATGGAGAGGACTGATAAAGAACAACTTTTCCTGCTGGTTGGGGAGTCCAGGACTTGGGGACATTGGATTTCAAACAATGTTGAGGATTTTAGACTTGTAGGAGTGGAATTCAGAAACACTTTGCCACACCAGCTGTGATATTAGTTTGGAACTACCTTCTACAATTCGCAGTTGATGCTCAGTCGCTTATTCATGTTTAAATCTGAGGTTGATAGATGATATTTTTATACAGGAGAAGCAATTTAAAATCAATGGGTCAATGTTAAAATGGATGCAGGAACAGAGAGACCTGGGATTTCAGTTCATTTTTACATCTTAAAGATTCAACCTGGTGCTCAGAATCTGTCAGTTGAATCTACTTTTCCCACCTGATAAAGTGTCAACAATTGTGTTGGGGAATGTGACAAAAGGTGACATTCCTGCACAGTGGGGTTGGGAGGTTGTTTGAAAGGAGATTCAGATTGTATCAGAAAGCGTCAATTAGATTGTGTCTCGTTGCAGAAGGTGCATATTTCACAGGAAATGCCCCGAGATAAAGACTAGTTTCACCGATGTCTGAGTAACTTTCAAAGTCTGCAGACGCATGAAGGGGGCAGAGATATTGTAATATTCAGAGCAGGAGATGGGGGACAATCACAGAATTGAAGATGTGAGGCCATCTCCTGTTTCCGAATGTCAGTGTTTAGCTGTTAAACTTTAGTCCTGGGCTAATAATTCCAAGTTTGCAATCCCACACTTTGCTGTTGTGAATTAGAGTTGTGAATTTTCTGAAATTGGTTGTGTCATAAAACTCGGTGCAGGATGCAATGATTCCCATTCTGCCTGCTGCTGCAAAGCCCCCGTGTCTGTCTCAGTTTCATCGTATTTATCAATGATTTGAGATCATAGAATCCCTAAAGGGCAGACCATTCGGCCCATCGAGTCTGCATCGACCACAATCCCACCCAGGCCCGATTCCCGTAACCCCATATATTTACCCTGTTAATCCCCTGACACTAAGGTCAATTTATCATGGCCAATCCACCTTACCCGCACATGTTTGGACTGTGGGAGGAAACTGGAGCACCCGGAGGAAACCCATGCAGACACTGGGAGAACTCTACACTGACAGCGAGCTGAGGCTGGAATTGAACCTGGGTTCTTGGCGCTGTGCTAACCACTGTGCCACCATGCCGTTCATCATAGAATCCCTAAAGTGCAGAAGGAGGTCCTTTGGTCCATCAAGCCTGCCCCCGACAACAAGACCACCCGGGCCTGAATCCCCCTAACACTAAGGGGCAATTGAGCACGGCCAATTAACCTAACCCGCACATCTTTGGAGTGTGGGAGGAAACCAGAGCACCCGGAGGAAACCCACGCAGACACTGGGAGAACGTACAAACTCCACACAGACTGTCACCCGAGGCTGGAATTGAACGTGGGTCCTTGGTGCTGTGTGGGAGCAGTGCTAACCACTGTGCCATCATGTCACCCGGTGATGAGACAGAAAGTTTGCTACATTTCACAGAAATAGGCAGCATTTTAAGTCTTATAGCGAGAAGCTTCAAATGGCAGAGGTATTCCACTGCATAAGAGGCCATTCAGCTCATTGAGTCTGCACAGACTTGATGACAGAGTATCTTACCCAGGCGCTCACCCCAGCCCTATCCCCATAACCCCATTGCTAATCCATCTAACCTATATATCTTGCGAGTGTGGAAGGTAACCAGAGCACCCGGAGGAAACCCACGCAGACACGGGGAGAATGTGCAAACTCCACACAGTCACCCGAGGCTGGCATTGAACCCGGGTCCCTGGCGCTGTGAGGCAGCAGTACGAACCACTGTGCCATCGTGCTGCCCTAAAGTAAAATGTCTTAACTGAATGGTTCAAAGAGAGAAAGATGGATTTCATTGTAGACAATTGTGTGGTCACCCACTTTAAAAAGGATAGAACAGATTGCTTTATGAATGGGGAAAGGCTGGAAAGAGTGGAGGCCCAAAGAGACTTGGGGCGGTCACATCAACATAGAAAATAGGAGGAGGCCATTCAGCCCTTCGAGCCTGACCCACCATTCAACGCTATCATGGCCGATCCTCTGTCTCAATGCCATACCCCAGCGGTCTCCCCATACACCTCGACACCTTTAGAGTGTAGAATTCTATCTCTTTCCTTGTTAAATATATTCAGTGACTTGGTCTCCACAGCTTTCTGTGGGAGAGAATCCCACAGGTTCACCACCCTCTGAGTGAAGAGGTTTCCTCTCATCTCAGTCCCAAATGGCCTCCCCCGTATCCTGAGACTGTGACCCCTTGTTCCAGACACCCCCAGCCGGAGGAAACAATATCCCTGTATCCAGCCTGTCCAGCACTGTCAGAATTTTATACCTTTCAATTAGATCCCCGCTCACTCTTCTACATTCCAGTGAATACAGGCCCAGCCGACCCAATCTCCCCTCAGACATCAATGCTGCCATCCCAGGAATCAGTCTGGTGAACATTCACTGCTCTCCCTCTGTGGCAAGTACATCCTTCCTCAGATAAGGAGAGGAACACTGTACACAAGACTCCAGGTGTGGTCTCACCGAGGCTCTGTCCAGCTGCAGTACGACATCCTTGCTCTTCTACTCGAATCCTCTTGCAATGAAGGCCAACATGGGTGTCACAGTGGTTAGCTCTGCTGCCTCACAGCGCAACGGACCCGGGTTCAATTTTGGTCTCGGGTCACTGCCTGTGTGGAGTTTGCACGTTCTCCCCGTGTCTGCGTGGGTTTCCTCCGGGTGCTCCGGTTTCCTCCCACACTCCAAAGATGCGCGCGTTAGGTTGATTGGCCGTGACAAATTGCCCCTTAATGCCAGGGAGATTAGGATATTGTGAGTGAGACTGTGGGACTGTTCTCTATCTGTGTGTGTGTGTGAGACTGTGCGTGTATCTGTGTGTGTGTGTCTGTGCGTGTATCTGTGTGTGTGTGTGTGTGTCTGTGTGTGAGACTGTGCGTGTATCTGTGTGTGTGTCTGTGTGTGAGACTGTGCGTGTATCTGTGTGTGTGTGTGTGTCTGTGTGTGAGACTGTGCGTGTATCTGTGTGTGTGTGTGTGTCTGTGTGTGAGACTGTGCGTGTATCTGTGTGTGTGTGTGTCTGTGTGTGAGACTGTGCGTGTATCTGTGTGTGTGTGTGTGTCTGTGCATCACTGCGTTTGTTGTCAGTGAGTTTGTGTGTGTTTCACTATCTTCCTGTCTCCCAGTCCCCCAGTCCCAGAATCTGCTTCTCTTTACACAGATGCTGCCTGTCCTGCTCAGTATTCCGGCATTGACGATTTCACAATCTGAGGAGTTGTGAATGCTGCGATCATCAGCGAACATCTCACCTATGGAGGGAAGGTCAGTGATGGAGCAGCTGAAGATGGTGGGGCCTCGGACACTCACCCTGAGGAACTCCTGCAGTGATGTCCCGGGACTGAGAGGATCGGCTTTGAGATAATCGGCACATTGGGGGAAAGCTTGGAAAGCAGAGGATGCTGATTTAAGGTAAATGGCGACAGCGGCAACATGAGGCAATATCTGTGGCTTTGGAGTGATCCTTGTTGTACCCCACTATTAGCTGCTTGCCCACCTGAATATCTCACTGTTACTCTCTGCATTACTATCTCACCCCTATCTCTCAGTGACTCTGCCTCTCTCCATCTCTCCGGGGAAATTATAATGGGGAGCAAAGAAATGGCAGAAGAATTGAACGTATACTTTGGTTCTGTCTTCACAAAAGAGGCACAGATAACCTGGCAGAAATGTTAGGGAACCAATGGTTTAGTGAGAGTGTGGAATTGAATTGAAGGAAATCAGTATTAGTAAGAAAATGGTGCTGGGGGAATGAATGGGGTTAAAGGCTGACAAATCCCCAGGGCCTGATAATCTACATCCCAGAGTATTAAAGGAAGCGGCGCTGGAAATATTGGATGCATTGCTGGTCATCTTCCAAAATTCTATTGACTCTGAAGCAGTTCCTACAGATTGGGGGGTGGCAAATGTAACCCCACTATTTAAAATAATCTTTTCACTTGCGTGTAATTTATCACAGAACACGGGCAGCATGCGCTTATCGAGAATGACGGGATAGTGTTGGGGTGGAGAAGTTATTCCTTCAAGTGGAAATCAGTGTAGTTTTGAAATGTGTTGAGGGTTTCTGCCTCTCTCCATTCAATCCTTCCCAACCTCTCTGCCGAGGCTCCTTCTCACTTTCTTCCAGACAATTATTTGTGTTCGAGAGCGGGTGCAGAGGAGATGGAAATGAAACAGACAGACAGTTAACTTCAACACTGTATCTGTCCTGGGAGTGAATGAAGGGGAGTGTCGAGGCAGCTTTACTCTGCATCTAAAGCCTTGCTGTATCTGTCCTGGGAGTATTTAATGGCGACAGTGTAGAGGGAGCTTTACTCTGTATCTCACTCCATGCTGTATCAATCCTGGGAGTGTTTTGATGTGGGAAAGTGCAGAGGGAGCTTTACTCTGTATCTAACCCCGTGCTGTACCTGTCCTGGGAGTGTTTGAAGGGGACAGTGTAGAGGGAGCTTTACTCTGTATCTTACCCCGTGCTGCACCTGTCCTGGGTGTGTTTGATGGGAACAGTGTGGAGGGAGCTTTACTCTGTATCTAACCGCGTGCTGTACCTGTCCTGGGAGTGTTTGATGGGGACATTGGAGAGGAAGCTTTACTCTGTATCTCGCCCCGTGCTCAATCTGTCCTGGGAGTGTTTGAAGGGGACCCGTGTTGAGGGAGCTTTACTCTGTACCTAACCCCGTGCTGTATCTGTCCTTGGAGTGTTTCATGGCGACAGTGTAGAGGGAGCTTTACTCTGTATCTAACCTCGTGCTGTACCTGTCATGGGAGTGTTTGATGGGGGACAGTGTAGAGGGAGCTTTACTCTGTATCCATCCCCGTGCTGGACCTGTCCTGGGAGTGTTTGATGGGGACGGTGTAGAGGGGGCTTTACTCTGTATCTAACCCCGTGTTGTACCTGTCCTGGGAGTGTTTGATGGGGACAGTGCAGAGGGAGCTTTACTCTGTATCTAACCCCGTGCTGTACCTGTCCTGGGAGTGTTTTTTGGGGACAGTGTCGAGGGAGCTTTACTCTGTATCTAACCCCGTGCTGTACCTGTCCTGGGAGTGTTTTTTGGGGACAGTGTCGAGGGAGCTTTACTCTGTGTCTAACTCCATGCTGTATCAATCCTGGGAGTGTTTTGATGTGGGAAAGTGCAGAGGGAGCTTTACTCTGTATCTAACACCGTGCTGTACCTGTCCTGGGAGTGTTTGATGGGGACAGTGTAGAGGGAGCTTTACTCTGTATCTAACCCCGTGCTGTACCTGTCCTGGGAGTGTTTGATGGGGACAGTGCAGAGGGAGCTTTACTCTGTATCTAACACCGTGCTGTACCTGTCCTGGGAGTGTTTGATGGGGACAATTTCAAGGGAGCTTTGCTCTGTATCTAACCCCGTGCTGTACCTGTCCTGGGAGTGTTTGATGGGGACAGTGCAGAGGGAGCTTTCCTCTGTATCTACCCCATGCTGTACCTGTCCTGCGAGTGTTTGATGGGGACAATTTCAAGGGAGCTTTACTCTGTATCTAACCCCGTGCTGTACCTGTCCTGGGAGTGTTTGATGGGGACAGTGTCGAGGGAGCTTTACTCTGCATTTAACCCCGTGCTGTACCTGTCCTGGGAGTGTTTGATGGGGACAGTGTAGAGGGAGCTTTACTCTGTATCTAGTCCCGTGCTGTACTGTCCAGGGAGTGTTTGATAGAGACAGTGTAGAGGGACCTTTACCCTGTACCTCGCCCATGCTGTACTTGTCCTGGAAGTGATTGATGGGGACAGTGTAGAGGGAGCTTTACTCTGTATCTAAAGCCCGTGCTGTACCTGTCCTGGGAGTGTTTGATGGGGACAGTGTAGAGGGAGCTTTACTCTGTATCTAACCCCGTGCTGTACCTGTCCTGGGAGTGTTTGATGGGGACAGTGTAGAGGGAACTTGACTCTGCATCAAACCCCGTGCTGTGCTGTCCAGGGAGTGTTTGATAGGGACAGTGTAGAGGGACCTTTCCTCTGTACCTAACCCCGTGCTGTACCTGTCCTGGCAGTGTTTGATAGGGACAGTGTAGAGGGAGCTTTACTCTGTACCTAACCCCGTGCTGTACCTGTCCTGTGAGTGTTTGATGGGGACAGTATAGAGGGAGCTTTACTCTGTATCTAACCCCGTGCTCTTCCTGTCCTGGTCGTGTTTGATGTGGACAGTGTAGAGGGAGCTTTACTCTGTACCTGTCCTGCGAGTGTTTGATGGGGGACAGTGCAGAGGGAGCTTTACTCTGTATCTAACCCCGTGCTGTACTGTCCAGGGAGTGTTTGGTAGGGACAGTGTAGAGGGAGCTTTACTCTGCATCTAAACCCATGCTGTACCTGTCCTGGGAGTGTTTGATGGGGACAGTGCAGAGGGAGCTTTACTCTGCATCAAACCCCGTGCTGTACTGTCCAGGGAGTGTTTGGTAGGGACAGTGTAGAGGGAGCTTTACTCTGTACCTAACCCCGTGCTGTACCTGTCCTGGGAGTGTTTGATGGGGACAGTATAGAGGGAGCTTTACTCTGTATCTAAGCCCGTGCTCTTCCTGTCCTGGTCGTGTTTGATGTGGACAGTGTAGATGGAGCTTTACTCTGTACCTGTCCTGCGAGTGTTGGATGGGGGACAGTGCAGAGGGAGCTTTACTCTGTATCTAACCCCGTGCTGTACCTGTCCTGGGAGTGTTTGATGGGGACAGTGCAGAGGGAGCTTTACTCTGTATCTAAAACTGTGCTGTACCTGTCCAGGGAGTGTTTGATGGGGACAGTGTAGAGGGAGCTTTACTCTGTATCTAGTCCCGTGCTGTACTGTCCATGGAGTGTTTGATAGAGACAGTGTAGAGGGACCTTTACCCTGTACCTCGCCCATGCTGTACTTGTCCTGGAAGTGATTGATGGGGACAGTGTAGAGGGAGCTTTACTCTGTATCTAAACCCCGTGCTGTACCTGTCCTGGGAGTGTTTGATGGGGACAGTGTAGAGGGAGCTTTACTCTGTATCTAACCCCGTGCTGTACCTGTCCTGGGAGTGTTTGATGGGGACAGTGTAGAGGGAACTTGACTCTGCATCAAACTCCGTGCTGTGCTGTCCAGGGAGTGTTTGATAGGGACTGTGTAGAGGGACCTTTCCTCTGTACCTAACCCCGTGCTGTACCTGTCCTGGGAGTGTTTGATGGGGACAGTATAGAGGGAGCTTTACTCTGTATCTAACCCCGTGCTCTTCCTGTCCTGGTCGTGTTTGATGTGGACAGTGTAGAGGGAGCTTTACTCTGTACCTGTCCTGCGAATGTTTGATGGGGGACAGTGCAGAGGGAGCTTTACTCTGTATCTAACCCCGTGCTGTACTGTCCAGGGAGTGTTTGGTAGGGACAGTGTAGAGGGAGCTTTACTCTGTATCTAAACCCGTGCTGTACCTGTCCTGGGAGTGTTTGATTGGGACAGTGCAGAGGGAGCTTTACTCTGCATCAAACCCCGTGCTGTACTGTCCAGGGAGTGTTTGCTAGGGACAGTGTAGAGGGAGCTTTACTCTGTACCTAACCCCGTGCTGTACCTGTCCTGGGAGTGTTTGATGGGGACAGTATAGAGTGAGCTTTACTCTGTATCTAAGCCCGTGCTCTTCCTGTCCTGGTCGTGTTTGATGTGGACAGTGTAGAGGGAGCATTACTCTGTACCTGTCCTGCGAGTGTTTGATGGGGGACAGTGCAGAGGGAGCTTTACTCTGTATCTAACCCCGTGCTGTACCTGTCCTGGGAGTGTTTGATGGGGACAGTGCAGAGGGAGCTTTACTCTGTATCTTACCCTGTGCTGTACCTGACCAGGGAGTGTTTGATGGGGACAGTGGAGAGGGAGCTTTACTCTGTATCTAACTTAGTGCTGTACCTGTCCTGGGAGTGTTTGATGGGGACAGTGTAGAGGGAGCTTTACTCTGTATCTAAACCCATGCTGTACCTGTCCTGGGAGTGTTTGATGGGGACAGTGTAGAGGGAGCTCTACTCTGTATCTAACCCCGTGCTGTACCTGTCCTGGGAGTGTTTGATGGGGACAGTGTAGAGGGAGCTTTACTCTGTATCTAACCCCGTGCTGTACCTGTCCAGGGAGTGTTTGATGTGGACAGTGCAGAGGGAGCTTTACTCTGTATCTCACCCTGTGCTGTACCTGTCCTGGGAGTGTGAAGCATCTTGGGATAATACTGTCCAAGGTGCTATATAAATGCAAGTTGTTGTTGTGTGTGTCTGAGTGTCAGCTTCTGTCCATGTCCAGGACACTGCAGGTAACAGAGAATGATTCACTCTGGTCTGCGATTGTACATCTCGTGTGTGTCTCAGTGTCAGCTCTGAAACATGTACAGCACTATCCCATCCTGTTTCTGTGTCTCTCTGCCTCTGTATCTGTATCTCTCCCTCTCGCTCCATCTCTCTCCCCATGACTGAAACAAACTAGAGTTTCAATCCCACACTGGGATGCTGTTCAATGTGAGTTCAGTTTTCCCAGAAATAAAAATCCTCAATTAAAAATTCCTTTGACACAGCAGAGGGAACTTTTCTCAAAGTGAATTTGCGGCTGTCTTGAATTTGAACCCAAGTTTTCAATATGGGGGTGGCATAGTGATGCAGGGGTTAGCACTGCTTCCTCACAGTGCCAGGGACCCGCCTTCGATTCCCAGCATGGGTCACTTTCTGACTGGAGTTTGAACGTCCTTCCCGTGTTTGTGTGGGTTTGCTCCGGGTGCTCCGGTTTCATCCCACACTCCAAAGATAGAACAAAGAAAATTACAGCACGGGAACAGGTCTTTCGGCTCTCCAAGCCTGCACCGACCATGCTGCCTGACTGAACTAAAACCCCCTACCCTTCCGGGGACCATATCCCTCCATTCCCATCTTATTCATGTCTTTGTCAAGACGCCCTTGAAAAGTCACTATCATATCCGTTTCCACTCCCTCCCCCGGCAACGAGTTCCAGGCACCCACCACACTCTGTGTAAAACAACTTTCCTCCCACATCTCCTTTAAACCTTGCCCCTCGCACCTTAAACCTATGCCGCCAAGTAATAACTCTTCCACCCTGGGAAAAATCTTCTGACTATCCACTCTGTCCATGCCCCTCATAATCTGGCAGACTTCTATCAGGTGTACAGGTTAGGTGGATTGGCCAAGCTAAATTGTCCCTTCGTGTCAGGAGGATTAGCTGAGGTAAATGTGTGGGATTATAGGGATGGGGCCTGGGTGGGATTGTGGTCAGTGCAGACTCGATGGGCCGAATGGCCTCCTGCACTACATGATTCTATGAACCCTGTTCTGTATTTGGTTTGGGATTGTTTGTTGAAAAGTGTAGTTGAAGTGTTACTCTGTAATGCTGGAATTTAGGCTACGGGATGATTGGATCAAACACTTCAAGATAATAAGGGGAATGGAGAGGACTGATAAAGAACAACTTTTCCTGCTGGTTGGGGAGTCCAGGACTTGGGGACATTGGATTTCAAACAATGTTGAGGATTTTAGACTTGGAGGAGTGGAATTCAGAAACACTTTGCCACACCAGCTGTGATATTAGTTTGGAACTACCTTCTATAATTCGCAGTTGATGCTCAGTCGCTTATTAATGTTTAAATCTGAGGTTGATAGATGATATTTTTATACAGGAGAAGCAATTTAAAATCAATGGGTCAATGTTAAAATGGATGCAGGAACAGAGAGACCTGGGCTTTCATTTCATTTTTACATCTTAAAGATTCAACCTGGTGCTCAGAATCTGTCAGTTGAATCTACTTTTCCCGCCTGATAAAGTGTCAACAATTGTGTTTGGGGAATGTGACAAAAGGTGACATTCCTGCACAGTGGGGTTGGGAGGATGTTTGAAAGGAGATTCAGATTGTATCAGAAAGCGTCAATTAGATTGTGTCTCGTTGCAGAAGGTGCATATTTCACAGGAAATGCCCCGAGATAAAGACTAGTTTCACCGATGTCTGAGTAACTTTCAAAGTCTGCAGACGCATGAAGGGGGCAGAGATATTGTAATATTCAGAGCAGGAGATGGGGGACAATCACAGAATTGAAGATGTGAGGCCAGCTCCTGTTTCTGAATGTCAGTGTTTAGCTTTTAAACTTTAGTCCTGTGCTAATAATTCCAAGTTTGCAATCCCACACTTTGCTGTTGTGAATTAGAGTTGTGAATTTTCTGAAATTGGTTGTGTAATGAAACACCCTGGAGGATGCAATGATTCCCATTCTGCCTGCTGCTGCAAAGCCCCCGTGTCTGTCTCAGTTTCATCGTATTTATCAATGATTTGAGATCCTAGAATCATAGAATCACTGAAGGGCAGACCATTCGGCCCATCGAGTCTGCATCGACCACAATCCCACCCAGGCCCGATTCCCGTAACCCCATATATTTACCCTGTTAATCCCCTGACACTAAGGTCAATTTATCATGGCCAATCCACCTAACCCGCACATGTTTGGACTGTGGGAGGAAACTGGAGCACCCGGAGGAAACCCACGCAGACACTGGGAGAACTCTACACTGACAGCGAGCTGAGGCTGGAATTGAACCTGGGTTCTTGGCGCTGTGCTAACCACTGTGCCACCATGCCGTTCATCATAGATTCCCTAAAGTGCAGAAGGAGGTCCTTTGGCCCATCAAGCCTGCCCCCAACAACAAGACCACCCGGGCCTGAATCCCCCTAACAATAAGGGGCAATTGAGCACGGCCAATTAACCTCACCCGCACATCTTTGGAGTGTGGGAGGAAACCGGAGCACCCGGAGGAAACCCACGCAGACACTGGGAGAACGTACAAACTCCACACAGACAGTCACCCGAGGCTGGAATTGAACGTGGGTCCTTGGTGCTGTGGGGGAGCAGTGCTAACCACTGTGCCATCATGTCGCCCGGTGATGAGACAGAAAGTTTGCTACATTTCACAGAAATAGGCAGCATTTTAAGTCTTCCCGCTAGAAGCTTCAAATGGCAAAGAGGTATTCCACAGCATAAGAGGCCATTCAGCTCATTGAGTCTGCACAGACTTGATGACAGAGTATCTTACCCAGGCCCTCACCCCAGCCCTATCCCCATAACCCCATTGCTAATCCATCTAATCTATATATCTTGCGAGTGTGGAAGGTAACCAGAGCACCCGGAGGAAACCCACGCAGACACGGGGAGAATGTGCAAACTCCACACAGTCACCCGAGGCTGGCATTGAACCCGGGTCCCTGGCGCTGTGAGGCAGCAGTACGAACCACTGAGCCATCGTGCCGCCCTAAAGTAAAATGTCTTAACTGAATGGTTCAAAGAGTGAAAGATGGATTTCATTGGAGACAATTGTGTGGTCACCCACTTTAAAAAGGATAGAACAGATTGCTTTATGAATGGGGAAAGGCTGGAAAGAGTGGAGGCCCAAAGAGACTTGGGGCGGTCACATCAACATAGAAAATAGGAGGAGGAGGAGGCCATTCAGCCCTTCGAGCCTGACCCACCATTCAACGCTATCATGGCCGATCCTCTGTCTCAATGCCATACACCAGCGCTCTCCCCATACACCTGGACACCTTTAGAGTCTAGAAATCTATCTCTTTCCTTCTTAAATATATTCAGTGACTTGGTCTCCACAGCTTTCTGTGGGAGAGAATTCCACAGGTTCACCACCCTCTGAGTGAAGAGGTTTCCTCTCATCTCAGTCCCAAATGGCCTCCCCCGTATCCTGAGACTGTGACCCCTTGTTCCAGACACCCCCAGCCGGAGGAAACAATATCCCTGTATCCAGCCTGTCCAGCACTGTCAGAATTTTATACCTTTCAATTAGATCCCCGCTCACTCTTCTACATTCCAGTGAATACAGGCCCAGCCGACCCAATCTCCCCTCAGACATCAATGCTGCCATCCCAGGAATCAGTCTGGTGAACATTCACTGCTCTCCCTCTGTGGCAAGTACATCCTTCCTCAGATAAGGAGAGGAACACTGCACACAAGACTCCAGGTGTGGTCTCACCGAGGCTCTGTCCAGCTGCAGTAAGACATCCTTGCTCTTCCACGCGAATCCTCTTGCAATGAAGGCCAACATGGGTGTCACAGTGGTTAGCTCTGCTGCCTCACAGTGCAACGGACCTGGGTTCAATTTTGGTCTCGGGTTACTGCCTGTGTGGAGTTTGCACGTTCTCCCCGTGTCTGCGTGGGTTTCCTCCGGGTGCTCCGGTTTCCTCCCATACTCCAAAGATGCGCGCGTTAGGTTGATTGGCCGTTACAAATTGCCCTTTAATGCCTGGGAGATTAGGATATTGTGAGTGAGACTGTGGGACTGTTCTCTATCTGTGTGTGTATGAGACTGTGAGTGTATCTATGTGTGTGCATCACTGCGTTTGTGTGTGTTTCACTATCTTCCTGTCTCTCAGTCCCCCAGTCCCAGAATCTGCTTCTCTTTACACAGATGCTGCCTGTCCTGCTCAGTATTCCGGCATTGACTATTTCACAATCTGAGGAGTTGTGAATGCTGCGATCATCAGCGAACATCTCACCTATGGAGGGAAGGTCAGTGATGGAGCAGCTGAAGATGGTTGGGGCCTCGGACACTCACCCTGAGGAACTCCTGCAGTGATGTCCCGGGACTGAGAGGATCGGCTTTGAGATAATCGGCACATTGGGGGAAAGCTTGGAAAGCAGAGGATGCTGATTTAAGGTAAATGGCGAAAGCGGCAACATGAGGCAATATCTGTGGCTTTGGAGTGATCCTTGTTGTACCCCACTATTAGCTGCTTGCCCTCCTGAATATCTCACTGTTACTCTCTGCATTACTATCTCATCCCTATCTCTCAGTGACTCTGCCTCTCTCCATCTCTCCGGGGAAATTATAATGGGGAGCAAAGAAATGGCAGAAGAATTGAACATATACTTTGGTTCTGTCTTCACAAAAGAGGCACAGATAACCTGGCAGAAATGTTAGGGAACCAATGGTTTAGTGAGAGTGTGGAATTGAATTGAAGGAAATCAGGATTAGTAAGAAAATGGTGCTGGGGGAATGAATGGGGTTAAAGGCTGACAAAGCCCCAGGGCCTGATAATCTACATCCCAGAGTATTAAAGGAAGCGGCGCTGGAAATATTGGATGCATTGCTGGTCATCTTCCAAAATTCTATAGACAAGAACAAAGAACAATACAGCACAGGAACAGGCCCTTCGGCCCTCCAAGCCCGCGCCGCTCCCCGGTCTAGGATTGAATCCTGAATCCAGGATCCCCGCCAAATTTTCCAGCCTATCTACATACCAATATCCTATCCACCGAGCTGTCCCTCACAGCTACGATGCTTTGTTCATTACAACCTATTAACTCACCCCCACCCCCCCATTCCAGACCATGTGATCTCCAGGGAGAGGCGAAAACCCAGAGTGAAAAACCCCAGGGCCAATATGGGGAAAAAAAATCTGGGAAATTCCTCTCCGACCCCCTGAGGCGATCGAAACGAGTCCAGGAGATCACAATGGCCCCGATCGGAAAATGCTTCCCAACCCTAGTCATTTCCACTTCCACGAACACCATATGAATTCCCTGCCCCCGAGACAGGTTCCCAACTATCCGCAGTCTCGCTCTGTACTGGCACCAGCAAGTTGATCATAGAATGAAGCCTTGAAACGAGAAACAAGGAACAATTAGCCCGCGCCGCTCCCTGGTCCAAACTAGACCACTCTTTTGTATCCCTCCATTCCCACTCCGTTCATATAGCTGTCTAGATAAGTCTTAAATGTTCCCAGTGTGTCCGCCTCCACCACCTTGCCCGGCAACACATTTCAGGCCCCCACGACCCTCTGTGTGAAATATGTCCTTCTGATATCTGTGTTAAACCTCCCCCCCTTCACCTTGAACCTATGACCCCTCGTGAACGTCACCACCGACCCGGGGAAAAGCTTCCCACCGTTCACCCTATCTATGCCTTTCATAATTTTATACACCTCTATTAAGTCTCCCCTCATCCTCCGTCTTTCCAAGGAGAACAACCCCAGTTTCCCCAATCTCTCCTCATAACCAAGCCCCTCCATACCAGGCAACATCCTGGTAAACCTCCTCTGTACTCTCTCCAAAGCCTCCACGTCCTTCTGGTAGTGTGGCGACCAGAACTGGACGCAGTATTCCAAATGCGGCCGAACCAACGTTCTATACATCTGCAACATCAGACCCCAACTCTTATACTCTATGCCCCGTCCTATAAAGGCAAGCATGCCATATGCCTTCTTCACCACCTTCTCCACCTGCGACGTCACCTTCAAAGATCTGTGGACTTGCACACCCAGGTCCCTCTGCGTCTCTACACCCTTTATGGTTCTTCCATTTATCGTGTAGCTCCTCCCTACATTATTCCCACCAAAATGCATCACTTCGCATTTATCAGGATTGAACTCCATCTGCCATTTCCTTGCCCAAATTTCCAGCCTATCTATATCCTTCTGTAGCCTCTGACAATGTTCCTCACTATCTGCAAGTCCTGCCAGTTTTGTGTCGTCCGCAAACTTACTGATCACCCCAGTTCCTCCTTCTTCTAGATCATTTATATAAATCACAAACAGCAGAGGTCCCAATACAGAGCCCTGCGGTACACCACTAGTCACAGGCCTCCAGCCGGAAAAAGACCCTTCCACTACCACCCTCTGTCTTCTATGACCAAGCCAGTTCTCCACCCATCTAGCCACCTCCCCCTTTATCCCATGGGATCCAACCTTTTTCACTAGCCTACCATGAGGGACTTTGTCAAACGCTTTACTAAAGTCCATATAGACAACATCCACGGCCCTTCCTTCGTCAACCATTTTGGTCACTTCTTCAAAAAACACCACCAGGTTAGTGAGGCATGACCTCCCTCTCACAAAACCATGTTGACTATCATTAATGAGTTTATTCCTTTCTAAATGCGCATACATCCTATCTCTAAGAATCTTCTCCAACAACTTCCCCACCACGGACGTCATGCTCACCGGCCTATAATTACCCGGGTTATCCTTCCTACCCTTCTTGAATAACGGGACCACATTGGCTATCCTCCAATCCTCTGGGACCTCACCTGCGTCCAGTGACGAGACAAAGATTTGCGTCAGAGGCCCAACGATTTCACCTCTCGTCTCCCTGAGCAGTCTTGGATAGATTCCATCAGGCCCTGGGGATTTGTCAGTCTTTATATTCTCTAACAAACCTAACACTTCCTCCTTTGTAATGGAGATTTTCTCCAACGGTTCAACACTCCCCTCCGAGATACTCCCAGTCAACACATCCCTCTCCTTTGTGAATACCGACGCAAAGTATTCATTTAGGATCTCCCCTACTTCTTTGGGCTCCAAGCATAAGTCCCCACTTTTGTCCCTGGAAGGTCCGATTTTTTCCCTAACAACCCTTTTGTTCCTAACGTATGAATAAAATGCCTTGGGATTCTCCTTAATCCTGTCTGCCAAGAACATTTCCTGACCCCTTTTTGCTCTTCTAATTCCCCGTTTGAGTATTTTCCTACTTTCATTGTACTCCTCCAGAGCTCCCTCCGTTTTTAGCTGCTTGGACCTAACATACGCCTCTCTTTTCCTTTTGACCAGTCCCTCAATTTCCCTGGTTATCCACGGTTCTCTAATCCTACCCTTCCTATCCTTCTTTTTTACATGCACATGCTTGTCCTGTAGCCCTAACAACCGTTCCTTAAAAGACTGCCACATACCAGATGTGGATTTACCCTCAAACAACCTCTCCCATTCAAGAGCTGCCAATTTCTGCCTGATCCCAATAAAGTTAGCCTTCCCCCAATCCAACACCTTACCCTTGGGACACCACTCATCCTTTTCCATCACTATCCTAAAGCTAACAGAATTGTGGTCACTATTTGCCACATGTTCCCCAACCAAAACTTTGAAGACCTGACCGGGCTCATTCCCCAGTACCAGGTCCAGTATAGCCCCCTCTCTAGTCGGGCTGTCCACATATTGTTCCAACGAACCCTCCTGTACACATTTTACAAATTCCTCCCCATCCAGAGTCCCTGCCCTCAGCGATTTCCAGTCTATACCAGGGAAATTGAAGTCTCCCACTACAACAACCCTATATTTCCTGCACCTATCCAGTATCTCCTGACATATCCATTCTTCCACTTCCCTTGGGCTGTTGGGGGGCCTGTAGTACACCCCCAACATAGTGACTGCGCCTTTCCTGTTTCTAAGCTCCACCCAGAGTGACTTGTTACACGACCCCTCTGAATTGTCCTCCCTCTGCACCGCTGTAATATGCTCTCCAACCAATACCGCTACTCCCCCACCTCTTTTGGCCCCTCCTCTGTCTCGCCTAAAACACTTGTACCCCGGAATATTCAGCTGCCAGTCCTGTCCCTCTTTCAACCAAGTCTCTGTCACCGCAACCACATCCAAATTCCTCGTGCGCATTAAGGCCCCAAGTTCGTCTGTTTTACCTGCTACGCTCCTTGCATTGAAGTATAAGCACTCCAGACCCCCAGGCTCAGTGAGGTCGTCCTCCCCCAGAGTGCTCTTCTTCTTTGCCAGCCTTGTCCCAGCCCCAAGCTCGTCCCCAGCCACCACACTTATAGACCTAATAGTTTGATCCCCACCCCCCTGCCATACTAGTTTAAACCCCCCCGAACTGCACTAGCAAAGCTCCCAGCCAGGATATTTGTGCCCTTCCAACTTAGTTGTGACCCGTCCTTCTTGTACAGGTGCCATCCTCTCCTGAAAACCTCCCATTGATCTATGAAAATGAAGCCCTCCCTCCTGGACCAGTCCTTTAGCCAAGCATTCATTTGAACCAACTCCCTATTCTTAGCCTCACTGGCACGAGGCATTGGGAGCAGCCCAGAGATGGCCACCCTAGTGACCCTACTTTTTAACCTATTTCCCAACTCTGGACAGACTCTGGAGCAGTTCCTACAGATTGGGGGGTGGCAAATGTAACCCCACTATTTGAAATAATCTTTTCACTTGCGTGTAATTTATCACAGAACACGGGCAGCATGGGCTTATCGAGAATGACGGGATAGTGTTGGGGTGGAGAAGTTATTCCTTCAAGTGGAAATCAGTGTAGTTTTGAAATGTGTTGAGGGTTTCTGCCTCTCCCCATTCATTCCTTCCCAACCTCTCTGCCGAGGCTCCTTCTCACTTTCTACCAGACAATTATTTGTGTTCGAGAGTGGGTGCAGAGGAGATTGAAATGAAACGGACAGACAGTTAACTTCAACACTGAGAAATGTGAAGTGATGCACTTTGGACAATAAGTTGAGGAGAGAATCCATAAACCAACTGGGAACAAGTTAAATCATGTGCAGGTAAAGGGAAACCTTTTATACCTCCATCAATCTGTGTCTCTCTCTTTTTCTCACTCTCTGTGTCTGTGTCTTCTGTCCATCTTCAGGTCGTCGTTGGCCTCTGGTATAGTACCAGAAGATTGGAGGTTAGCGAATGTTGTCCCATTGTTTAAGAAGGGGAACAGAGACTTCCCCGGGAATTATAGACCGGTGAGTCTCACTTCTGTTGTCGGCAAGATGTTGGAAAAAATTATAAGGGATAGGATTTATAGTTATTTGGAGAGTAATGAATTGATAGGTGATAGTCAGCATGGTTTTGTGGCAGGTAGGTCGTGCCTTACTAACCTTATTGAGTTTTTTGAGAAAGTGACCAAGGAGGTGGATGGGGGCAAGGCAGTGGACGTGGTATATATGGATTTTAGTAAGGCGTTTGATAAGGTTCACCATGGTAGGCTTCTGCAGAAAATGCAGATGTATGGGATTGGGGGTGATCTAGGAAATTGGATCAGGAATTGGCTAGCGGATAGGAAACAGAGGGTGGTGGTTGATAGTAAATATTCATCATGGAGTGCGGTTACAAGTGGTGTACCTCAGGGATCTGTTTTGGGGCCACTGCTGTTTGTAATATTTATTAATGATCTGGATGAGGGTATAGTTGGGTGGATTAGCAAATTTGCTGATGACACCAAAGTCGGTGGTGTGGTAGACAGTGAGGAAGGGTGTCGTAGTCTGCAGGAAGACTTAGACAGGTTGCAAAGTTGGGCCGAGAGGTGGCGGATGGAGTTTAATGCGGAGAAGTGTGAGGTAATTCACTTTGGTAGGAATAACAGATGTGTTGAGTATAGGGCTAACGGGAGGACTTTGAATAGTGTGGAGGAGCAGAGGGATCTAGGTGTATCTGTGCATAGATCCCTGAAAGTTGGGAATCAAGTAGATAAGGTTGTTAAGAAGGCATATGGTGTCTTGGCGTTTATTGGTAGGGGGATTGAATTTAGGAGTCGTAGCGTTATGTTGCAACTGTACACAACTCTGGTGCGGCCGCACTTGGAGTACTGTGTGCAGTTCTGGTCCCCACATTACAGGAAGGATGTGGAGGCTTTGGAGAGGGTGCAGAGGAGGTTTACCAGGATGTTGCCTGGTATGGAGGGGAGATCCTATGAGGAGAGGCTGAGGGATTTGGGATTGTTTTCGCTGGAAAGGCGGCGGCTAAGAGGGGATCTTATTGAAACATATAAGATGATTAGAGGTTTAGATAGGGTGGATAGTGATAGCCTTTTTCCTCTGATGGAGAAATCCAGCACGAGGGGGCATGGCTTTAAATTGAGGGGGGGTAGTTATAGAACCGATGTCAGGGGTAGGTTCTTTACCCAGAGGGTGGTGAGGGATTGGAATGCCCTGCCAGCATCAGTAGTAAATGCGCCTAGTTTGGGGGCGTTTAAGAGATCCGTAGATAGGTTCATGGACGAAAAGAAATTGGTTTAGGTTGGAGGGTCACAGTTTTTTTTTTTAACTGGTCGGTGCAACATCGTGGGCCGAAGGGCCTGTTCTGCGCTGTAATGTTCTATGTTCTATGTTCTATGTTCTATCTCTCCCTTTCTGGGAATCTGTGAAAAATATCCACAAATATCAGGCAGCCATTTGGCGTTTCTTCCCAGTGGCCATTTCGTGTGAACGCAGCACTGAGATATTTCTGACAGAGTTGTCTCTTCACTAAAGTAACGTTAGTATTTTAAATGTGACAGATACGCAGCTATGGAGACACAAACGAGGGCTGTATTCCCAGGACAGGATAGAGGGAGCTATACTTTGTATCTGACCCCGTGCTGTACCTGTCCTGGGAGTGTTTGATGTGGACAGTGCAGAGGGAGCTTTACTCTGTATCTAACCCCGTGCTGTACCTGTCCTGCGAGTGTTTGATGGGGACAGTGGAGAGGGAGCTTTATTCTGGATCTACCCCATGCTGTACAAGTCCTGCGCGTGTTTGATGGGGACAGTTTAGAGGGAGCTTTACTCTTTTTCTAACTCCATGCTTTATCTGTCCTGGGAGTGTTTGATGGGGACAATTTCAAGGGAGCTTTACTCTGTATCTAAACCCGTGCTGTACCTGTCCTGGGAGTGTTTGATGGGGACAGTGTAGAGGGAGCTTTACTCTGTATCTACCCCATGCTGTACCTGTCCTGCGAGTGTTTGATGGGGACAGTGTAGAGGGAGCTTTACTCTGTATCTAACGCCGTGATGTACCTGTCCTGGGAGTGTTTGATGGGGGACAGTGTAGAGGGAGCTTTACTCTGTATCTAACCCCGTGATGTACCTGTCCTGGGAGTGTTTGATGGGGACAGTGCAGAGGGAGCTTTACCCTGTACCTCGCCCATGCTGTACTTGTCCTGGAAGTGATTGATGGGGACAGGAGAGAGGGAGCTTTACTTTGTATCTAAACCCGTGCTGTAGCTGTCCTGGGAGTGTTTGATGGGGACAGTGTAGAGGGAACTTGACTCTGCATCAAACCCCGTGCTGTACTGTCCAGGGAGTGTTTGATAGGGACAGTGTAGAGGGAGCTTTACTCTGTACCTAACCCTGTGCTGTACCTGTCCTGGGACTGTTTGATGGGGACAGTATAGAGGGAGCTTTACTGTGTATCTAAGCCCGTGCTCTTCCTTTCCTGGTCGTGTTTGATGTGGACAGTGTAGAGGGGGCTTTACTCTGTACCTGTCCTGCGAGTGTTTGATGGGGGATAGTGCAGAGGGAGCTTTAATCTGTATCTAACCCCGTGCTGTATCTGTCCTGGGTGTGTTTGATGGGGACAGTGTAGAGGGAGCTTTTCTCTGTATCTCACCCCGTGCTGTATCTGTCCTGGGTGTGTTTGATGGGGACATTGTAGAGGGAGCTTTACTCTGTATCTAACCCCGTGCTGTACCTGTCCTGGATGTGTTTGATGGGGACAGTGCAGAGGGAGCTTTACTCTGTATCTAACCCCGTGCTGTACCTGTCCAGGGAGTGTGTGATGGGGACAGTGCAGAGGAAGCTTTACTCTGTATCTAACCTAGTGCTGTACCTGTCCTGGGAGTGTTTGATGGGGACAGTGTAGAGGGAGCTTTACTCTGTATCTAAAGCTGTGCTGTACCTGTCCTGGGAGTGTTTGATGGGGACAGTGTAGAGGGAGCTTTAATCTGTATCTAAACCCGTGCTGTACCTGTCCAGGGTGTGTTTGATGGGGACAGTGTAGAGGGGGCTTTACTCTGTATCTAAGCCCGTGCTGTACCTGTCCTGGTCGTGTTTGATGTGGACAGTGTAGAGGGGGCTTTACTCTGTATCTAACCCCGTGCTGTACCTGTCCTGGGAGTGTTTGATGGGGACAGTGTAGAGGGAGCTTTACTCTGTATCTACCCCATGCTGTACCTGTCCTGCGAGTGTTTGATGGGGACAATTTCAAGGGAGCTTTACTCTGTATCTAACCCCGTGCTGTACCTGTCCTGCGAGTGTTTGATGGGGACAATTTCAAGGGAACTTTACTCTGTATCTAACCCCGTGCTGTACCTGTCCTGGGAGTGTTTGATGGGGGACAATTTCAAGGGAGCTTTACTCTGTATCTAACCCCGTGCTGTACCTGTCCTGGGCGTGTTTGATGGGGACAGTGTAGAGGGAACTTTACCCTGTATCTCGCCCATGCTGTACTTGTCCTGGAAGTGATTGATGGGGACAGGAGAGAGGGAGCTTTACTTTGTATCTAAACCCCTTGATGTACCTGTCCTGGGAGTGTTTGATGGGGACAGTGTAGAGGGAGCTTTACTCTGCATCAAACCCCGTGCTGTACCTGTCCTGGGAGTGTTTGATAGGGACAGTGTAGAGGGAGCTTTACTCTGTACCTAACCCCGTGCTGTACCTGTCCTGGGAGTGTTTGATGTGGACAGTGCAGAGGGAGCTTTACTCTGTACCTGTCCTGCGAGTGTTTGATGGGGACAGTGCAGAGGGAGCTTTACTCTGTATCTAACCCTGTACTGCACCTGTCCTGCGAGTCTTTGATGGGGACAGTGGAGAGGGAGCTTTACTCTTTTTCTAACTCCATGCTTTATCTGTCCTGGGAGAGTTTGATGGGGAGAATTTCAAGGGAGCTTTACTCTGTATCTAACCCCGTGCTGTACCTGTCCTGGGAGTGTTTGATGGGGACAGGGTCGAGGGAGCTTTACTCTGTATCTAACCCCGTGCTGTACCTGTCCTGGGAGTGTTTGATGGGGACAGTGTAGAGGGAGCTTTACTCTGTATCTAACCTAGTGCTGTTCCTGCCCTGGTCGTGTTTGATGTGGACAGTGCAGAAGGAGCTTTACTCTGTACCTGTCCTGCGAGTGTTTGATGGGGACAGTGCAGAGGGAGCTTTACTCTGTATCTAACCCTGTGCTGTACCTGTCCTGGGAGTGTTTGATGGGGACAGTGTAGAGGGAGCTTTACTCTGTATCCATCCCTGTGCTGTACCTGTCCTGGGTGTGTTTGATGTGGACAGTGCAGAGGGAGCTTTACTCTGTATCTAACCCCGTGCTGTACCTGTCCTGGGTGTGTTTGATGTGGACAGTGCAGAGGGAGCTTTACTCTGTATCTAACCCTGTGCTGTACCTGTCCTGGGAGTGTGAAGCATCTTGGGATAATACTGTCCAAGGTGCTATATAAATGCAAGTTGTTGTTGTGTGTGTCTGAGTGTCAGCTTCTGTCCATGTCCAGGACACTGCACGTAACAGAGAATGATTCACTCTGGTCTGCGATTGTACATCTCGTGTGTGTCTCAGTGTCAGCTCTGAAACATGTACAGCACTATCCCATCCTGTTTCTGTGTCTCTCTGCCTCTGTATCTGTATCTCTCCCTCTCGCTCCATCTCTCTCCCCATGACTGAAACAAACTAGAGTTTCAATCCCACACTGGGATGCTGTTCAATGTGAGTTCAGTTTCCCAGAAATAAAAATCCTCAATTAAAAATTCCTTTGACACAGCAGAGGGAACTTTACTCAAAGTGAATTTGCGGCTGTCTTGAATTTGAACCCAAGTTTTCAATATGGGGGTGGCACAGTGATGCAGGGGTTAGCACTGCTTCCTCACAGTGCCAGGGACCCGCCTTCGATTCCCAGCATGGGTCACTTTCTGACTGGAGTTTGAACGTCCTTCCCGTGTGTGTGTGGGTTTCCTCCGGGTGCTCCGGTTTCATCCCACACTCCAAAGATAGAACAAAGAACATTACAGCACAGGAACAGGTCTTTCGGCTCTCCAATCCTGCACCGACCATGCTGCCTGACTGAACTAAAACCCCCTACCCTTCCGGGGACCATATCCCTCCATTCCCATCTTATTCATGTCTTTGTCAAGATGCCCTTGAAAAGTCACTATCGTATCCGTTTCCACTCCCTCCCCCGGCCGCGAGTTCCAGGCACCCACCACCCCCTGTGTAAAAAAACTTTCCTCCCACATCTCCTTTAAACCTTGCCCCTCGCACCTTAAACCTCTGCTCCCGAGTAATAACTCTACCACCCTGGGAAAAATCTTCTGACTATCCACTCTGTTCATGCCCCTCATAATCTGGCAGACTTCTATCAGGTGTACAGGTTAGGTGGATTGGCCAAGCTAAATTGTCCCTTAGTGTCAGGAGGATTTGCTGAGGTAAATGTATGGGATTATAGGGATGGGGCCTGGGTGGGATTGTGTTCAGTGCAGACTCGATGGGCCGAATGGCCTCCTGCACTGCAGGATTCTATGAACCCTGTTCTGTATTTGGTTTGGGATTGTTTGTTGAAAAGTGTAGTTGAAGTGTTACTCTGTAATGCTGGAATTTAGGCTACGGGATGATTGGATCAAACACTTCAAGATAATAAGGGGAATGGAGAGGACTGATAAAGAACAACTTTTCCTGCTGGTTGGGGAGTCCAGGACTTGGGGACATTGGATTTCAAACAATGTTGAGGATTTTAGACTTGTAGGAGTGGAATTCAGAAACACTTTGCCACACCAGCTGTGATATTAGTTTGGAACTACCTTCTATAATTCGCAGTTGATGCTCAGTCGCTTATTAATGTTTAAATCTGAGGTTGATAGATGATATTTTTATACAGGAGAAGCAATTTAAAATCAATGGGTCAATTTTAAAATGGATGCAGGAACAGAGAGACCTGGGATTTCAGTTCATTTTTACATCTTCAAGATTCAACCTGGTGCTCAGAATCTGTCAGTTGAATCTACTTTTCCCGCCTGATAAAGTGTCAACAATTGTGTTGGGGAATGTGACAAAAGGTGACATTCCTGCACAGTGGGGTTGGGAGGTTGTTTGAAAGGAGATTCAGATTGTATCAGAAAGCGTCAATTAGATTGTGTCTCGTTGCAGAAGGTGCATATTTCACAGGAAATGCCCCGAGATAAAGACTCGTTTCACCGATGTCTGAGTAACTTTCAAAGTCTGCAGACGCATGAAGGGGGCAGAGATATTGTAATATTCAGAGCAGGAGATGGGGGACAATCACAGAATTGAAGATGTGAGGCCATCTCCTGTTTCCGAATGTCAGTGTTTAGCTTTTAAACTTTAGTGCTGGGCTAATAATTCCAAGTTTGCAATCCCACACTTTGCTGTTGTGAATTAGAGTTGTGAATTTTCTGAAATTGGTTGTGTAATAAAACTCGGTGCAGGATGCAATGATTCCCATTCTGCCTGCTGCTGCAAAGCCCCCGTGTCTGTCTCAGTTTCATCGTATTTATCAATGATTTGAGATCCTAGAATCATAGAATCCCTAAAGGGCAGACCATTCGGCCCATCGGGTCTGCATCGACCACAATCCCACCCAGGCCCGATTCCCGGAACCCCATATATTTACCCTGTTAATCCCCTGACACTAAGGTCAATTTATCATGGCCAATCCACCTTACCCGCACATGTTTGGACTGTGGGAGGAAACTGGAGCACCCGGAGGAAACCCACGCAGACACTGGGAGAACTCTACACTGACAGCGAGCTGAGGCTGGAATTGAACCTGGGTTCTTGGTGCTGTGCTAACCACTGTGCCACCATGCCGTTCATCATAGATTCCCTAAAGTGCAGAAGGAGGTCCTTTGGTCCATCAAGCCTGCCCCCGACAACAATACCACCCGGGCCTGAATCCCCCTAACAATAAGGGGCAATTGAGCACGGCCAATTAACCTAACCCGCACATCTTTGGAGTGTGGGAGGAAAGCAGAAGCTTCAAATGGCAAAGAGGTATTCCACAGCATAAGAGGCCATTCAGCTCATTGAGTCTGCACAGACTTGATGACAGAGTATCTTACCCAGGCCCTCACCCCAGCCCTATCCCCATAACCCCATTGCTAATCCATCTAATCTATATATCTTGCGAGTGTGGAAGGTAACCAGAGCACCCGGAGGAAACCCACACAGACACGGGGAGAATGTGCAAACTCCACACAGTCACCCGAGGCTGGAATTGAACCCGGGTCCCTGGCGGTGTGAGGCAGCAGTACGAACCACTGTGCCACCATGCTGCCCTAAAGTAAATTGTCTTAACTGAATGGTTCAAAGAGTGAAAGATGGATTTCATTGGAGACAATTGTGTGGTCACCCACTTTAAAAAGGATAGAACAGAATGCTTTATGAATGGGGAAAGGCTGGAAAGAGTGGAGGCCCAAAGAGACTTGGGGCGGTCACATCAACACAGAAAATAGGAGGAGGAGGAGGCCATTCAGCCCTTCGAGCCTGACCCACCATTCAACACTATCATGGCCGATCCTCTGTCTCAATGCCATACCCCGGGGTTTTCCCCATACACCTCGACACCTTTAGAGTCTAGAAATCTATCTCTTTCCTTCTTAAATATATTCAGTGACTTGGTCTCCACAGCTTTCTGTGGGAGAGAATTCCACAGGTTCACCACCCTCTGAGTGAAGAGGTTTCCTCTCATCTCAGTCCCAAATGGCCTCCCCCGTATCCTGAGACTGTGACCCCTTGTTCCAGACACCCCCAGCCGGAGGAAACAATATCCCTGTATCCAGCCTGTCCAGCACTGTCAGAATTTTATACCTTTCAATTAGATCCCCGCTCACTCTTCTACATTCCAGTGAATACAGGCCCAGCCGACCCAATCTCCCCTCAGACATCAATGCTGCCATCCCAGGAATCAGTCTGGTGAACATTCACTGCTCTCCCTCTGTGGCAAGTACATCCTTCCTCAGATAAGGAGAGGAACACTGTACACAAGACTCCAGGTGTGGTCTCACCGAGGCTCTGTCCAGCTGCAGTAAGACATCCTTGCTCTTCTACTCCAATCCTCTTGCAATGAAGGACAACATCCCATTGGTCGTCCTAACTGCTTGCTGTAGCTGCATGCTTGCTTTCAGTGACTGGTGTTCTCAGATACCCAGGTCCCTTTGTACAACATTTCCCAATCTATCACCATTCAACTAATACTCTGCCATTCTCTTCCTCCGGCCAAAGTGGATAACGTCACATTTATCCACATTATTCTGCATCTGCCATGTATTTCCCCACTCACTCAACTTGTCTAAATCACCCTGAAGCCTCTTAACATCCTCCTCATCACTCACATTCCCACCAAGTTTCGCCTCATCAGCAAACTTGAGAATATTACGTTTGGTTCCCTCATCCAAATCACTGATGAGTTTTGAGAATAGCTGGGACCCAAGAACTGACCCCTGCGGGACCCCACTCGTCACTGCCTGTTACTTAGAAACAGATTCATTTATTCCTGTCTGTGCAGAATCCGCATGTTCTCCCTGTGTCTGCGTGGGTTTCCTCCGGATGCTCCGGTTTCCTCCCTCAGTCTGAAAGATGTGCTGTTTCGGGTGCATTGGCCATGCTAAATTCTCCCTCAGTGTTACCCGAACAGGCGCCGGAGGTTGGTTGACTAAGGGATTTTCACAGTAACTTCATTACCGTGTTAATGTAAGCCGACTTGTGACACTAATACATAAACTTCTCAACTTCTTTCAATTCTAAATTAGGAAGCACTTCTTCACACGAGATGTGGTTAAAGTTTGGTACTGTCTTCTGTAAATGAGCCCTCCCTATATCCCCCAGTCCCACCATCCTCTGATATCTGTTTTCCTTTAATCCTGGCTCCCTGACCACTCCCCATTTTAATCCTTTCACTATTGGGGTCTGCAGTTCAACTGTGTGGCTCCAACTCTGGAATTCCTTCCCAAAACTCTCTGTCTTCATACCTCCCTTTCCACCATTCAGACACTTCCTAATAACAACCCCTTTTTGACCAGACCTTTGGGGCAATTCTTTTGTCCCTAAACTCGCCTGTGACTCGGCTTCTAATTTTTCACTCCAGGCTCCTGTGAAGCATCTGAGGACGTTTCTGTTCAAGGTGCTATATCAATGCAGGTTGTTGTTTTATGTGTCTGAGTGTCAGTTTCTCTCAATGTCCAGGACACTGCAGGTAACAGAGAATGATTCATTCCCCACTCAACCATTACCATCAAGCCACGGGGTCAACCTGGCATCCCTTAAAAATGAGGTGTCAACCTGGTGAAGCTCCCAAACAGGAGCGGGCAGCACGGTGGCACCAGTGGTTAGCACTGCTGTATCACAGCACCAGGGACACAAGTTCATATCCAGCCTCGGGTCACTATCTGCATGGGTTTCCTCCGAGTGCCGCTCTTCCTTCTCTCAGCCCAAAGATGTGCGGGTTCGGTGGATTGGCCATGCTAACTTTCCCCATAGTCTTAGGGGGATTAGCAGGGGAAATACTTTGACTTGATTAATTATTTTGATTTGATTTATTATTATCATATTAGTATACAGTGAAAAGTCTTGTTTCTTGCGCGCTATGATAATCCTCTTGCAATGAAGGCCAACATGGGTGTCACAGTGGTTAGCTCTGCTGCCTCACAGGGCAACGGACCCGGGTTCAATTTTGGTCTCGGGTCACTGCCTGTGTGGAGTTTGCACGTTCTCCCCGTGTCTGCGTGGGTTTCCTCCGGGTGCTCCGGTTTCCTCCCACACTCCAAAGATGCGTGCGTTAGGTTGATTGGCCGTGATAAATTGCCCCTTAATGCCAGGGGGATTAGGATATTGTGAGTGAGACTGTGGGACTGTTCTCTATCTGTGTGTGTGTGTGAGACTGTGCGTGTATCTATGTGTGTGCATCACTGCGTTTGTGTGTGTTTCACTATCTTCCTGTCTCTCAGTCCCCCAGTCCCAGAATCTGCTTCTCTTTACACAGATGCTGCCTGTCCTGCTCAGTATTCCGGCATTGACTATTTCACAATCTGAGGAGTTGTGAATGCTGCGATCATCAGCGAACATCTCACCTATGGAGGGAAGGTCAGTGATGGAGCAGCTGAAGATGGTTGGGGCCTCGGACACTCACCCTGAGGAACTCCTGCAGTGCTGTCCCGGGACTGAGAGGATCGGCTTTGAGATAATCGGCACATTGGGGGAACGCTTGGAAAGCAGAGGATGCTGATTTAAGGTAAATGGCGACAGCGGCAACATGAGGCAATATCTGTGGCTTTGGATGATCCTTGTTGTACCCCACTATTAGCTGCTTGCCCTCCTGAATATCTCACTGTTACTCTCTGCATTACTATCTCATCCCTATCTCTCAGTGACTCTGCCTCTCTCCATCTCTCTGGGGAACTTATAATGGGGAGCAAAGAAATGGCAGAAGAATTGAACGTATACTTTGGTTCTGTCTTCACAAAAGAGGCACAGATAACCTGGCAGAAATGTTAGGGAACCAATGGTTTAGTGAGAGTGTGGAATTGAATTGAAGGAAATCAGTATTAGTAAGAAAATGGTGCTGGGGGAATGAATGGGGTTAAAGGCTGACAAATCCCCAGGGCCTGATAATCTACATCCCAGAGTATTAAAGGAAGCGGCGCTGGAAATATTGGATGCATTGCTGGTCATCTTCCAAAATTCTATAGACTCTGGAGCAGTTCCTACAGATTGGGGGGTGGCAAATGTAACCCCACTATTTAAAATAATCTTTTCACTTGCGTGTAATTTATCACAGAACACGGGCAGCATGGGCTTATCGAGAATGATGGGATAGTGTTGGGGTGGAGAAGTTATTCCTTCAAGTGGGAATCAGTGTAGTTTTGAAATGTGTTGAGGGTTTCTGCCTCTCCCCATTCAATCCTTCCCAACCTCTCTGTCGAGGCTCCTTCTCACTTTCTACCAGACAATTATTTGTGTTCGAGAGCGGGTGCAGAGGAGATTGAAATGAAACGGACAGACAGTTAACTTCAACACTGAGAAATGTGAAGTGATGCACTTTGGACAATAAGTTGAGGAGAGAATCCATAAACCAACTGGGAACAAGTTAAATTGTGTGCAGGTAAAGGGAAACCTTTTATACCTCCATCAATCTGTGTCTCTCTCTTTTTCTCACTCTCTGTGTCTGTGTCTTCTGTCCATCTCTCCCTTTCTGGGATATCTGTGAAAAATATCCACAAATATCAGGCAGCCATTTGGCGTTTCTTCCCAGTGGCCATTTCGTGTGAACGCAGCACTGAGATATTTCTGACAGAGTTGTCTCTTCACCAAAGTAACGTCAGTATTTTAAATGTGACAGATACGCAGCTATGGAGACACAAACGAGGGCTGTATTCCCGGGAATTTTGGAGTGTCAGGGACAATTTGATCCAAGTTGTCAGGAGAATAATGGAAACTGATAGCACAGAGATAGAGAAATGTTTCTTGCTGGTTATCCACCTCCTCCAGTCCCACCATCCTCCCATATCTGTTTTCCTTTCATTCTGGCGCCGTGACCATCCACAATTTGAATCGTTTCCCCATTGGGAGCTGTGTCTTCATCTGCGTGGGCTCCAACTCTGGAATTCCTTCCCTGAACGTTTTACTCAAATACATCCATGGGATGTGGGCCTGGCTGGTTCTGCCAGCGTTTACTCCTCGTCCCTAATTGCTCATGAACTGAGTGGCTTGCTAGGCCATTTCAAACAGCATCTAAGAGTCAACCACATTGCTGTGAGGCTGGAGTCACATGTAGGCCCGACCAGGTAAGGACGGCAGATTTCCTTCCATAAAGAACATTAGTGAAGCAGATTGGTTTTCTCCATTTTAATACCTCCTTTTCCTCCAATTAAAATAGTCCATAAAAACCATCTGGC
The DNA here is from genome assembly GCF_964213995.1 of Mustelus asterias. Lineage (NCBI taxonomy): Eukaryota > Metazoa > Chordata > Chondrichthyes > Carcharhiniformes > Triakidae > Mustelus > Mustelus asterias. The sequence goes on from NW_027590436.1 coordinate 171,985, forward strand.
CAAACCTTTGGGACATGTGACCCTAAACTCTCCTGTGACTCGGGGTCAAATTTCTCACGTTAAGGCTCCTGTGAAGAAATCTTGGGATAATACTGTTCAAGGTACTATATAAATGCAAGTTGTTGTTGTGTGTGTCTGAGTGTCAGCTTCTGTCCATGTCCAGGACACTGCAGGTAACAGAGAATGATTCACTCTGGTCTGCGATCGTACATGTCGTGTAGGTCTCAGTGTCAGCTCTGAAACATGTACAGCACAATCCCATCCTGTTTCTGTGTCTCTCTGCCTCTGTATCTGTATCTCTCCCTCTCGCTCCATCTCTCTCCCCATGACTGAAAGAAACGAGAGTTTAAATCCCACACTGGGATGCTGTTCAATGTGAGTTCAGTTTTCCCAGAACTAAAAATCCTCAATTAAAAATTCCTTTGACACAGCAGAGGGAACTTTTCTCAAAGTGAATTTGCGGCTGTCTTGAATTTGAACACAAGTTTTCAATATGGGGGTGGCACAGTGATGCTGGGGTTAGCACTGCTTCCTCACAGTGCCAGGGACCCGCCTTCGATTCCCAGCATGGGTCACTTTCTGACTGGAGTTTGAACGTCCTTCCCGTGTTTGTGTGGGTTTCCTCCGGGTACTCCGGTTTCATCCCACACTCCAAAGATAACTACAGCACGGGAACAGATCTTTCGGCTCTCCAAGCCTGCACCGACCATGCTGCCTGACTGAACTAAAACCCCCTACCCTTCCGGGGACCATATCCCTCCATTCCCATCTTATTCATGTCTTTGTCAAGACGCCCTTGAAAAGTAACTATCGTATCCGTTTCCACTCCCTCCCCCGGCAACGAGTTCCAGGCACCCACCACCCTCTGTGTAAAAAAACTTTCCTCCCACATCTCCTTTAAACCTTGCCCCTCGCACCTTAAACCTCTGCCCCCGAGTAATAACTCTTCCACCCTGGGAAAAAGCTTCTGACTATCCACTCTGTCCATGCCCCCTCATAATCTGGCAGACTTCTATCAGGTGTACAGGTTAGGTGGATTGGCCAAGCTAAATTGTCCCTTAGTGTCAGGAGGATTAGCTGAGGTAAATGTATGGGATTATAGGGATGGGGCCTGGGTGGGATTGTGGTCAGTGCAGACTCGATGGGCCGAATGGCCTCCTGCACTACAGGATTCTATGAACCCTGTTCTGTATTTGGTTTGGGATTGTTTGTTGAAAAGTGTAGTTGAAGTGTTACTCTGTAATGCTGGAATTTAGGCTACGGGATGATTGGATCAAACACTTCAAGATATTAAGGGGAATGGAGAGGACTGATAAAGAACAACTTTTCCTGCTGGTTGGGGAGTCCAGGACTTGGGGACATTGGATTTCAAACAATGTTGAGGATTTTAGACTTGCAGCAGTGGAATTCAGAAACACTTTGCCACACCAGCTGTGATATTAGTTTGGAACTACCTTCTATAATTCGTAGTTGATGCTCAGTCGCTTATTAATGTTTAAATCTGAGGTTGATAGATGATATTTTTATACAGGAGAAGCAATTTAAAATCAATGGGTCAATGTTAAAATGGATGCAGGAACAGAGAGACCTGGGATTTCAGTTCATTTTTATATCTTAAAGATTCAACCTGGTGCTCAGAATCTGTCAGTTGAATCTACTTTTCCCGCCTGATAAAGTGTCAACAATTGTGTTGGGGAATGTGACAAAAGGAGACATTCCTGCACAGTGGGGTTGGGAGGTTGTTTGAAATGAGATTCAGATTGTATCAGAAAGCGTCAATTAGATTGTGTCTCGTTGCAGAAGGTGCATATTTCACAGGAAATGCCCCGAGATAAAGACTAGTTTCACCGATGTCTGAGTAACTTTCAAAGTCTGCAGACGCATGAAGGGGGCAGAGATATTGTAATATTCAGAGCAGGAGATGGGGGACAATCACAGAATTGAAGATGTGAGGCCATCTCCTGTTTCCGAATGTCAGTGTTTAGCTTTTAAACTTTAGTCCTGGGCTAATAATTCCAAGTTTGCAATCCCACACTTTGCTGTTGTGAATTAGAGTTGTGAATTTTCTGAAATTGGTTGTGTAATAAAACGCTGTGCAGGATGCAATGATTCCCATTCTGTCTGCTGCTGCAAAGCCCGCGTGTCTGTCTCAGTTTCATCGTATTTATCAATGATTTGAGATCCTAGAATCATAGAATCCCTGAAGGGCAGACCATTCGGCCCATCGAGTCTGCATCGACCACAATCCCACCCAGGCCCAATTCCCGTAACCCCATATATTTACCCTGTTAATCCCCTGACATCAGGGTCAATTTATCATGGCCAATCGACCTTACCCGCACATCGTTGGACTGTGGGAGGAAACTGGAGCACCCGCAGGAAACCCACGCAGACACTGGGAGAACTCTACACTGACAGCGAGCTGAGGCTGGCATTGAACCCGGGTCCCTGGCGCTGTGAGGCAGCAGTACGAACCACTGAGCCACCGTGCCGCCCTAATGTGAAATGTCTTAACTGAATGGTTCAAAGAGTGAAAGATGGATTTCATTGGAGACAATTGTGTGGTCACCCACTTTAAAAATGATAGAACAGATTGCTTTATGAATGGGGAAAGGCTGGAAAGAGTGGAGGCCCAAAGAGACTTGGGGTGTTCACATCAACATAGAAAATAGGCGGAGGAGGAGGCCATTCAGCCCTTCGAGCCTGACCCGACATTCAACACTATCATGGCCGATCCTCTGTCTCAATGCCATACCCCAGCGCTCTCCCCATACACCTCGACACCTTTAGAGTCTAGAAATCTATCTATTTCCTTCTTAAATATATTCAGTGACTTGGTCTCCACAGCTTTCTGTGGGAGAGAATTCCACAGGTTCACCACCCTCTGAGTGAAGAGGTTTCCTCTCATCTCAGTCCCAAATGGCCTCCCCCGTATCCTGAGACTGTGACCCCTTGTTCCAGACACCCCCAGCCGGAGGAAACAATATCCCTGTATCCAGCCTGTCCAGCACTGTCAGAATTTTATACCTTTCAATTAGATCCCCGCTCACTCTTCTACATTCCAGTGAATACAGGCCCAGCCGACCCAATCTCCCCTCAGACATCAATGCTGCCATCCCAGGAATCAGTCTTGTGAACATTCACTGCTCTCCCTCTGTGGCAAGTACATCCTTCCTCAGATAAGAAGAGGAACACTGTACACAAGACTCCAGGTGTGGTCTCACCGAGGCTCTGTCCAGCTGCAGTAAGACATCCTTGCTCTTCTACTCCAATCCTCTTGCAATGAAGGACAACATCCCATTGGTCGTCCTAACTGCTTGCTGTAGCTGCATGCTTGCTTTCAGTGACTGGTGTTCTCAGATACCCAGGTCCCTTTGTACAACATTTCCCAATCTATCACCATTCAACTAATACTCTGCCATTCTCTTCCTCCGGCCAACGTGGATAACGTCACATTTATCCACATTATTCTGCATCTGCCATGTATTTCCCCACTCACTCAACTTGTCTAAATCACCCTGAAGCCTCTTAACATCCTCCTCATCACTCACATTCCCACCAAGTTTCGTCTCATCAGCAAACTTGAGAATATTACGTTTGGTTCCCTCATCCAAATCACTGATGTGTTTTGTGAATAGCTGGGACCCAAGAACTGACCCCTGCGGGACCCCACTCGTCACTGCCTGTTACTTAGAAAAAGATTCATTTATTCCTGTCTGTGCGGAGTCCGCATGTTCTCCCTGTGTCTGCGTGGGTTTCCTCCGGATGCTCCGGTTTCCTCCCTCAGTCTGAAAGATGTGCTGTTTAGGGTGCATTGGCCATGCTAAATTCTCCCTCAGTGTTACCCGAACAGGCGCCGGAGGTTGATGACTAAGGGATTTTCACAGTAACTTCATTACCGTGTTAATGTAAGCCGACTTGTGACACTAATACATAAACTTCTAAACTTCTTTCAATTCTAAATTAGGAAGCACTTCTTCACACGAGATGTGGTTAAAGTTTGGTACTGTCTTCTGTAAATGAGCCCTCCCTATATCCCCCAGTCCCACCATCCTCTGATATCTGTTTTCCTTTAATCCTGGCTCCCTGACCATTCCCCATTTTAATCCTTTCACCATTGGGGTCTGCAGTTCAACTGTGTGGCTCCAACTCTGGAATTCCTTCCCAAAACTCTCTGTCTTCATACCTCCCTTTCCACCATTCAGACACTTCCTAATAACAACCCCTTTTTGACCAGATCTTTGGGGCAATTCTTTTGTCCCTAAACTCGCCTGTGACTCGGCTTCTAATTTTTCACTCCAGGCTCCTGTGAAGCATCTGAGGACGTTTCTGTTCAAGGTGCTATATCAATGCAGGTTGTTGTTTTATGTGTCTGAGTGTCAGTTTCTCTCAATGTCCAGGACACTGCAGGTAACAGAGAATGATTCATTCCCCACTCAACCATTACCATCAAGCCACGGGGTCAACCTGGCATCCCTTAAAAATGAGGTGTCAACCTGGTGAAGCTCCCAAACAGGAGCGGGCAGCACGGTGGCACCAGTGGTTAGCACTGCTGTATCACAGCACCAGGGACACAAGTTCATATCCAGCCTCGGGTCATTATCTGCATGGGTTTCCTCCGAGTGCCGCTCTTCCTTCTCTCAGCCCAAAGATGTGCGGGTTCGGTGGATTGGCCATGCTAACTTTCCCCATAGTCTTAGGGGGATTAGCAGGGTAAATACTTTGACTTGATTAATTATTTTGATTTGATTTATTCTTATCATATTAGTATACAGTGAAAAGTCTTGTTTCTTGCGCGCTATGATAATCCTCTTGCAATGAAGGCCAACATGGGTGTCACAGTGGTTAGCTCTGCTGCCTCACAGTGCAACGGACCCGGGTTCAATTTTGGTCTCAGTTCACTGTCTGTGTGGAGTTTGCACGTTCTCCCCGTGTCTGCGTGGGTTTCCTCCGGGTGCTCCGGTTTCCTCCCACACTCCAAAGATGCGTGCGTTAGGTTGATTGGCCGTGATAAATTGCCCCTTAATGCCAGGGGGATTAGGATATTGTGAGTGAGACTGTGGGACTGTTCTCTATCTGTGTGTGTGTGAGACTGTGCGTGTATCTATGAGTGTGCATCACTGCGTTTGTGTGTGTTTCACTATCTTCCTGTCTCTCAGTCCCCCAGTCCCAGAATCTGCTTCTCTTTACACAGATGCTGCCTGTCCTGCTCAGTATTCCGGCATTGACTATTTCACAATCTGAGGAGTTGTGAATGCTGCGATCATCAGCGAACATCTCACCTATGGAGGGAAGGTCAGTGATGGAGCAGCTGAAGATGGTTGGGGCCTCGGACACTCACCCTGAGGAAGTCCTGCAGTGATGTCCCGGGACTGAGAGGATCGGCTTTGAGATAATCGGCACATTGGCGGAAAGCTTGGAAAGCAGAGGATGCTGATTTAAGGTAAATGGCGACAGCGGCAACATGAGGCAATATCTGTGGCTTTGGAGTGATCCTTGTTGTACCCCACTATTAGCTGCTTACCCACCTGAATATCTCACTGTTACTCTCTGCATTACTCTCTCATCCCTATCTCTCAGTGACTCTGCCTCTCTCCATCTCTCCGGGGAAATTATAATGGGGAGCAAAGAAATGGCAGCAGAATTGAACATATACTTTGGTTCTGTCTTCACAAAAGAGGCACAGATAACCTGGCAGAAATGTTAGGGAATCAATGGTTTAGTGAGAGTGTGGAATTGAATTGAAGGAAATCAGTATTAGTAAGAAAATGGTGCTGGGGGAATGAATGGGGTTAAAGGCTGACAAATCCCCAGGGCCTGATAATCTACATCCCAGAGTATTAAAGGAAGCGGCGCTGGAAATGTTGGATGCTTTGCTGGTCATCATCTAAAATTCTATAGACTCTGGAGCAGTTCCTACAGATTGGGGGGTGGCAAATGTAACCCCACTATTTAAAATAATCTTTTCACTTGCGTGTAATTTATCACAGAACACGGGCAGCATGGGCTTATCGAGAATGATGGGATAGTGTTGGGGTGGAGAAGTTATTCCTTCAAGTGGAAATCAGTGTAGTTTTGAAATGTGTTGAGGGTTTCTGCCTCTCCCCATTCATTCCTTCCCAACCTCTCTGCCGAGGCTCCTTCTCACTTTCTACCAGACAATTATTTGTGTTCGGGAGCGGGTGCAGAGGAGATTGAAATGAAACGGACAGACAGTTAACTTCAACACTGAGAAATGTGAAGTGATGCACTTTGGACAATTAGTTGAGGAGAGAATCCATAAACCAACTGGGAACAAGTTAAATTGTGTGCAGGTAAAGGGAAACCTTTTATACCTCCATCAATCTGTGTCTCTCTCTTTTTCTCACTCTCTGTGTCTTCTGTCCATCTCTCCCTTTCTGGGAATCTGTGAAAAATATCCACAAATATCAGGCAGCCATTTGGCCTTTCTTCCCAGGGGCCATTTTGTGTGAACGCAGCACTGAGATATTTCTGACAGAGTTGTCTCTTCACCAAAGTAACGTCAGTATTTTAAATGTGACAGGTACGCAGCTATGGAGACACAAACGAGGGCTGCAATCCCGAAAATTTTGGAGTGTCAGGGACAATTTGATCCGAGTTGTCAGGAGAATAATGGAAACTGATAGCACAGAGAGAGAGAAATGTTTCTTGCTGGTTATCCACCTCCTCCAGTCCCACCATCCTCCCATATCTGTTTTCCTTTCATTATGGCTCCGTGACCATCCACAATTTGAATCGTTTCCCCATTGGGAGCTGTGTCTTCATCTGCGTGGGCTCCAACTCTGGAATTCCTTCCCTGAACGTTTTACTCAAATGCATCCATGGGATGTGGGCCTGGCTGGTTCTGCCAGCGTTTACTCCTCGTCCCTAATTGCTCATGAACTGAGTGGCTTGCTAGGCCATTTCAAACAGCATCTAAGAGTCAACCACATTGCTGTGAGGCTGGAGTCACATGTAGGCCCGACCAGGTAAGGACGGCAGATTTCCTTCCATAAAGGACACTAGTGAAGCAGATTGGTTTTCTCCATTTTAACACCTCCTTTTCCTCCAATTAAAATAGTTCGTAAAAACCATCTTTGGGACATGTGACCCTAAACTCTCTTGTGACTCGGGGTGAAATTTCTCACATTAAGGCTCCTGTGAAGCATCTTGGGATAATACTGTCCAAGGTGCTATATAAATGCAAGTTGTTGTTGTGTGTGTCAGCTTCTGTCCATGTCCAGGACACTGCAGGTAACAGAGAATGATTCACTCTGGTCTGCGATTGTACATCCCGTGTGTGTCTCAGTGTCAGCTCTGAAACATGTACAGCACAATCCCATCCTGTTTCTGTGTCTCTCTGCCTCTGTATCTGTATCTCTCCCTCTCGCTCCATCTCTCTCCCCAGGACTGAAACAAACTAGAGTTTCAATCCCACACTGGGATGCTGTTCAATGTGAGTTCAGTTTTCCCAGAAATAAAAATCCTCAATTAAAAATTCCTTTGACACAGCAGAGGGAACTTTACTCAAAGTGAATTTGCGGCTGTCTTGAATTTGAACCCAAGTTTTCAATATGGGGGTGGCACAGTGATGCAGGGGTTAGCACTGCTTCCTCACAGTGCCAGGGACCCGCCTTCGATTCCCAGCATGGGTCACTTTCTGACTGGAGTTTGAACGTCCTTCCCGTGTTTGTGTGGGTTTCCTCCGGGTGCTCCGGTTTCATCCCACACTCCAAAGATAGAACAAAGAAAATTACAGCACGGGAACAGGTCTTTCGGCTCTCCAATCCTGCACCGACCATGCTGCCTGACTGAACTAAAACCCCCTACCCTTCCGGGGACCATATCCGTCCATTCCCATCTTATTCATGTCTTTGTCAAGACGCCCTTGAAAAGTCACTACCGTATCCGTTTCCACTCCCTCCCCCGGCAACGAGTTCCAGGCATCCACCACCCTCTGTGTAAAAAAACTTTCGTCCCACATCTCCTTTAAACCTTGCCCCTCGCACCTTAAACCTCTGCCCCCGAGTAATAACTCTTCCACCCTGGGAAAAATCTTCTGACTATCCACTCTGTCCATGCCCCTCATAATCTGGCAGACTTCTATCAGGTGTACAGGTTAGGTGGATTGGCCAAGCTAAATTGTCCCTTAGTGTCAGGAGGATTAGCTGAGGTAAATGTATGGGATTATAGGGATGGGGCCTGGGTGGGATTGTGGTCAGTGCAGACTCGATGGGCCGAATGGCCTCCTGCACTGCAGGATTCTATGAACCCATTTCTGTATTTGGTTTGGGATTGTTTGTTGAAAAGTGTAGTTGAAGTGTTACTCTGTAATGCTGGAATTTAGGCTACGGGATGATTGGATCAAACACTTCAAGATAATAAGGGGAATGGAGAGGACTGATAAAGAACAACTTTTCCTGCTGGTTGGGGAGTCCAGGACTTGGGGACATTGGATTTCAAACAATGTTGAGGATTTTAGACTTGTAGGAGTGAAATTCAGAAACACTTTGCCACACCAGCTGTAATATTAGTTTGGAACTACCTTCTATAATTCGCAGTTGATGCTCAGTCGCTTATTAATGTTTAAATCTGAGGTTGATAGATGATATTTTTATACAGGAGAAGCAATTTAAAATCAATGGGTCAATGTTAAAATGGATGCAGGAACAGAGAGACCTGGGATTTCAGTTCATTTTTACATCTTCAAGATTCAACCTGGTGCTCAGAATCTGTCAGTTGAATCTACTTTTCCCGCCTGATAAAGTGTCAACAATTGTGTTGGGGAATGTGACAAAAGGTGACATTCCTGCACAGTGGGGTTGGGAGGTTGTTTGAAATGAGATTCAGATTGTATCAGAAAGCGTCAATTAGATTGTGTCTCGTTGCAGAAGGTGCATATTTCACAGGAAACGCCCCGAGATAAAGACTAGTTTCACCGATGTCTGAGTGACTTTCAAAGTCTGCAGACGCATGAAGGGGGCAGAGATATTGTAATATTCAGAGCAGGAGATGGGGGACAATCACAGAATTGAAGATGTGAGGCTATCTCTTGTTTCCGAATGTCAGTGTTTAGCTTTTAAACTTTAGTCCTGTGCTAATAATTCCAAGTTTGCAATCCCACACTTTGCTGTTGTGAATTAGAGTTGTGAATTTTCTGAAATTGGTTGTGTAATAAAACTCCATGCAGGATGCAATGATTCCCATTCTGTCTGCTGCTGCAAAGCCCCCGTGTCTGTCTCAGTTTCATCGTATTTATCAATGATTTGAGATCCTAGAATCATAGAATCCCTAAAGGGCAGACCATTCGGCCCATCGAGTCTGCATCGACCACAATCCCACCCATGCCCGATTCCCGTAACCCCATATATTTACCCTGTTACTCCCCTGACACTAAGGTCAATTTATCATGGCCAATCCACCTAACCCGCACATGTTTGGACTGTGGGAGGAAACTGGAGCACCCGGAGGAAACCCACGCAGACACTGGGAGAACTCTACACTGACAGCGAGCTGAGGCTGGAATTGAACCTGGGTTCTTGGCGCTGTGCTAACCACTGTGCCACCATGCCGTTCATCATAGAATCCCTAAAGTGCAGAAGGAGGTCCTTTGGTCCATCAAGCCTGCCCCGACAACAATACCACCCGGGCCTGAATCCCCCTAACACTAAGGGGCAATTGAGCACGGCCAATTAACCTAACCCGCACATCTTTGGAGTGTGGGAGGAAACCAGAGCACCCGGAGGAAACCCACGCAGACACTGGGAGAACGTACAAACTCCACACAGACAGTCACCCGAGGCTGGAATTGAACGTGGGTCCTTGGTGCTGTGGGGGAGCAGTGCTAACCACTGTGCCACCATGCCGCCCGGTGATGAGACAGAAAGTTTGCTACATTTCACAGAAATAGGCAGCATTTTAAGTCTTATAGCCAGAAGCTTCAAATGGCAAAGAGGTATTCCACTGCATAAGAGGCCATTCAGCTCATTGAGTCTGCACAGACTTGATGACAGAGTATCTTACCCAGGCCCTCACCCCAGCCCTATCCCCATAACCCCATTGCTAATCCATCTAACCTTTATATCTTGCGAGTGTGGAAGGTAACCAGAGCACCCGGAGGAAACCCACGCAGACACGGGGAGAATGTGCAAACTCCACGCAGTCACCCGAGGCTGGAATTGAACCCGGGTCCCTGGCGCTGTGAGGCAGCAGTACGAACCACTGTGCCACCATGCTGCCCTAAAGTAAAATGTCTTAACTGAATGGTTCAAAGAGTGAAAGATGGATTTCATTGGAGACAATTGTGTGGTCACCCACTTTAAAAAGGATAGAACAGATTGCTTTATGAATGGGGAAAGGCTGGAAAGAGTGGAGGCCCAAAGAGACTTGGGGCGGTCACATCAACATAGAAAATAGGAGGAGGAGGAGGCCATTCAGCCCTTCGAGCCTGACCCACCATTCAACGCTATCATGGCCGATCCTCTGTCTCAATGCCATACACCAGCGCTCTCCCCATACACCTCGACACCTTTAGAGTCTAGAAATCTATCTCTTTCCTTCTTAAATATATTCAGTGACTTGGTCTCCACAGCTTTCTGTGGGAGAGAATTCCACAGGTTCACCACCCTCTGAGTGAAGAGGTTTCCCCTCATCTCAGTCCCAAATGGCCTCCCCCGTATCCTGAGACTGTGACCCCTTGTTCCAGACACCCCCAGCCGGAGGAAACAATATCCCTGTATCCAGCCTGTCCAGCACTGTCAGAATTTTATACCTTTCAATTAGATCCCCGCTCACTCTTCTACATTCCAGTGAATTCAGGCCCAGCCGACCCAATCTCCCCTCAGACATCAATGCTGCCATCCCAGAAATCAGTCTGGTGAACATTCACTGCTCTCCCTCTGTGGCAAGTACATCCTTCCTCAGATAAGGAGAGGAACACTGCACACAAGACTCCAGGTGTGGTCTCACCGAGGCTCTGTCCAGCTGCAGTAAGACATCCTTGCTCTTCTACTCCAATCCTCTTGCAATGAAGGACATCATCCCATTGGTCTTCCTAACTGCTTGCTGTAGCTGCATGCTTGCTTTCAGTGACTGGTGTTCTCAGATACCCAGGTCCCTTTGTACAACATTTCCCAATCTATCACCATTCAACTAATAGTCTGCCATTCAACTAATACTCTGCCATTCTCTTCCTCCGTCCAAAGTGGATAACGTCACATTTATCAACATTATTCTGCATCTGCCATGTATTTCCCCACTCACTCAACTTGTCTCAATCACCCCGAAGCCTCTTAACATCCTCCTCATCACTCACATTCCCACCAAAATTCGTCTCATCAGCAAACTTGAGAATATTACGTTTGGTTCCCTCATCCAAATCACTGATGTGTTTTGTGAATAGCTGGGACCCAAGAACTGACCCCTGCGGGACCCCACTCGTCACTGTCTGTTACTTAGAAAAAGATTCATTTATTCCTACTCACTGTTCCCTGTCTGTGAACCAATTCTCAATCCGTGCCATTATATTCCCACAATCCCATGCACTTTAATTTAGCGCACTAATCTCCTATGTGGCACCGCTCCATCCATTTGTGTACAGTGTAGATTTAACAGAATGATACCAGGACAGCAAGGGTTAAATCACAAGGTGGTAAAATAACACAAACGAGGATTGTATTCCCCGGTTTTTCGAAGGATCAGCAGCTGATTATTTGAAAGTTTTCAGGAGAATAATGGAAACTGGTTGAACCATAGAATCCCAGTGCAGAAGGAGGCCATTCAGCCCATCGAGTCTGCACCGAATCTCTGACAGAGTATTTGAGCCAAACGCTTTCCCCTACCCATTCCCCATAGTCTCACACATTTACCGTGGCCAATTCACCGAATCTAAACATCTTTGGATACTAAGGGGCAATTGAGCATGGCCAGTCCACCTAACCTCGACATCTTTGGACTGTGGGAGGAAACCGGAACACCCGGAGGAAACCCATGCAGAATCGGGGATAACGTGCAAATTCTACACAGACAGTCACCCAAGGCTGGAATTGAACCCGGGCCCCTGGCTCTGTGAGGCAGCAGTGCTAACCACTGTGCCACCGTGCCTATGGGCCTTCCTCAGCTCTTCCTGTCCCACCATCCTCCGATATCTGTTTTCCTTTCATTCTGGCTCCCAGAACAACCCCAATTTTAATAGTTTCACATCGTGAGTGAGACTGTGGGAGTGTTCTCTATCTGTGTGTGTGTGTCTGTGTGTGAGACTGTGCGTGCATCTGTGTGTGTGTGTGTGTGAGACTGTGCGTGTATCTGTGTGTGTGTGTGTGTGTGCATCACTGCGTTTGTTGTCAGTGAGTTTGTGTGTGTTTCACTATCTTCCTGTCTCCCAGTCCCCCAGTCCCAGAATCTGCTTCTCTTTACACAGATGCCGCCTGTCCTGCTCAGTATTCCGGCATTGACTATTTCACAATCTGAGGAGTTGTGAGTGCTGCGATCATCAGGGAACATCTCACCTATGGAGGGAAGGTCAGTGATGGAGCAGCTGAAGATGGTTGGGGCCTCGGACACTCACCCTGAGGAACTCCTGCAGTGATGTCCCGGGACTGAGAGGATCGGCTTTGAGATAATCGGCACATTGGGGGAAAGCTTGGAAAGCAGAGGATGCTGATTTAAGGTAAATGGCGACAGCAGCAACATGAGGCAATATCTGTGGCTTTGGAGTGATCCTTGTTGTACCCCACTATTAGCTGCTTGCCCACCTGAATATCTCACTGTTACTCTCTGCATTACTATCTCACCCCTATCTCTCAGTGACTCTGCCTCTCTCCATCTCTCCGGGGAAATTATAATGGGGAGCAAAGAAATGGCAGAAGAATTGAACGTATACTTTGATTCTGTCTTCACAAAAGAGGCACAGATAACCTGGCAGAAATGTTAGGGAACCAATGGTTTAGTGAGAGTGTGGAATTGAATTGAAGGAAATCAGTATTAGTAAGAAAATGGTGCTGGGGGAATGAATGGGGTTAAAGGCTGACAAATCCCCAGGGCCTGATAATCTACATCCCAGAGTATTAAAGGAAGCGGCGCTGGAAATATTGGATGCATTGCTGGTCATCTTCCAAAATTCTATAGACTCTGGAGCAGTTCCTACAGATTGGGGGGTGGCAAATGTAACCCCACTATTTAAAATAATCTTTTCACTTGCGTGTAATTTATCACAGAACACGGGCAGCATGGGCTTATCGAGAATGACGGGATAGTGTTGGGGTGGAGAAGTTATTCCTTCAAGTGGAAATCAGTGTAGTTTTGAAATATGTTGAGGGTTTCTGCCTCTCCCCATTCAATCCTTCCCAACCTCTCTGCCGAGGCTCCTTCTCACTTTCTACCAGACAATTATTTGTGTTCGGGAGCGGGTGCAGAGGAGATTGAAATGAAACGGACAGACAGTTAACTCCAACACTGAGAAATGTGAAGTGATGCACTTTGGACAATAAGTTGAGGAGAGAATCCATAAACCAACTGGGAACAAGTTAAATCATGTGCAGGTAAAGGGAAACCTTTTATACCTCTATCAATCTGTGTCTCTCTCTTTTTCTCACTCTCTGTGTCTGTGTCTTCTGTCCATCTCTCCCTTTCTGGTGTTGTAGGGAAAAATCCCTTACCAGCACAGAATAGAAGCCGAGTCGCAAATCAAGGTTCAAAGCGTGTCTTTATTGTACAATTTACTAGGATCCTAGGGAGACCCCCGTAGCCAGCTCAGAAACAGTGGCTTGGCCACGTTGATCTCAATTGGATTACATCAGCCCTGGATCTTTATAGGGCTCCAAATTTGAGCGGGAACATTTGATTATGCATCTTTTTACAATATGTATAAAGTGGTCTGTCAGGTCAGGAAGTTCTCTGGGAGGCTTGTCAATTTGCATTTGTATGGTGTGTGTTCGTGTTAATGGGATTACTTGGTCCTGCCCCGGTGTCTAAATGCGTTTCCCATTATCATCTCTATGTGTCCCCTTATTTGAATTTGATCCTATTGTTCCGTGTCTGTGTTTCCTGCTTGTGAGATTGAGTGTTAATGTTATCCTGTCTTGTTGGATGTCTGGAGTACTTCATTCTAACCTTTTATTCTTATATCTTGGTTTATCAGATTTTTATGTCTGCCTTGGCCGAATTGGTAATATTTCAGTGATAGCTTGGTTTTGATAACCCACTCTCTGTCTCGTTTCATAGGGATCTTGATCGTCCTTGGCCAGTTTAAAATGCAGCTATGCGCTGTTGCTAGGCAGATTAGGGATCTTCCGTAGTTTCTGAAATTCGTGAGTCTCTCAGCTGTGCAGGGGGAGACCCGATCGAATATCCATCCGGGGGTGCCCCTCTGCATTGTTGGCCCGTTATGAGTGGTGCCAATTAGTCCAATAAAAATATATTTGATGATACAAATATGGTTTTCTGGAAAATTTCCTCCTTCAGTCCCTCCTCTCGTCCAGGGGGTGCCATTCATGGCTGACCCCCCATGGACGACCTTCAGAGGAACTGTGATTTGTACAGCTGTTGTCCTTGCCGTTGTTCCTCCTCTTCTGGGTCGTTGTTAAGTTCTTGCATCTGGATACTGGCAGTGGGTAGCATTCTTGATGTAATATTTGCACATATCACTTTAATACAGGTTAGGCCAAGGCAGAGTGTGAACAGGATGGCTACTACTAGGATCAATCCCTTCATAATATATGCTCCCCAAACTGTGTTAAACAGCCATCCTAACCACCCATCAGTCCCTGTTAACCCCTGTTTAAAGTTATCCAATTGCTTTTGTATCCCGGACATGGCTGCTGTTATGTTTAGTGTCTCGTCGTGTACGTATGTGATGCATTTTTCCTTGATGATGGTGCATACCCCCCCTTGTCTGGCTAGCTGATAGTCCACCGCATATCTCGTTTGTTGTGTGTATAGTCTGAGTTCTGCGAGTTCTTGGTCAATTGCGCCTAATGCTTGTAGGGTGTTGTTTCCTAAAATGGTCAGTCCACATATGAAGAAGTTCCTATTACTGGCACTGATCACCCCTGCGGCGCCTCCCAGGGATAGTGTCCCCAGAAATCCATATCCTAAAGAAGACCCTAGTGTGACAGGGGCCTGCCAGTCGGAGCAAAATTCTGCGCTGATGGCCCTGGTCACTATGCGTTTCTGGACATGCCCTTCACTTGGGCATGGAACCGTGAGAGGTCTGATTGTCCCTACGGAAAAGAACCTTGGAGGCCTGTCTGTGGCCGTCATATATACATTTTTAAATAAAAACACGTACCCGTCTTTAACCCGATAACATGCATTACCCCGGGGTCGTTTGACCGCATGGCCCCATCTTGTGGAACCTTCCCTCCCCCTGGACTGTCCACTTGATTGTACCTCTTGGTGAGAATCAAATGGATATGTCCCTGAGGCTGAGCTTACGTGGGTGCTGTTGCACTTGCCACACATAAGCTGCCTACCCGCGGTGACTGCAATGCATTTTTGTTGCTTGCAGTCACAAGTGAAGTGTCCTTCCCGGACCCGGCACTCCTGGAGAGCACAATGTGCCTCAGCGCACGAATCATTTTTAGGGACAAAGGCATGCACGCACCCCCATCCCTCTCCCTTAAAACATTGTGGGTAGTTCCCAAGTGTCTCCTCCGGTTGGGGTCCCGTCCCCCTTAGAATTCCCGGCTCAGTGAGCTCTACACACCTTCCTTGTATCCCTTGCTTAAAGTACCCAATATGTTCTTTGCAGGGTGCCCCCGATGTGTCAATAGTGAATAACTCTTGTGGGAGCCACCCTGGTGTTGCGATGAATAGGGAGTTTACTGATCGCGCTGAGGGGTAACAAGCGGTCCTATTCCCATAGATCTGGATGTGTGTTTTCAGGAATAGGTTTCCTTCCATGATTGGTGGTTCTGCTCCCCTAACCCCCATATGTTGGAGTGTATTTACAATGGTCAGGGTTATTATCAGATATGTCCCTGTTCCCATATCGCTCTTTTTTTTTTCAACAGTATTTTACAATTACAGTATATACAGAAAATAAACAGGCAATTAAATTAAAAGTAGTTGGTTCCGACGTCTTGATAGATCTGGTCCTGGTTCCTGTGGAAGTTGAATGAGCAAAACGGTATTTTTTAGTTCATTTGTCCTCATATAGTTTCAATTGGGTCCAGTGTTTCCAGACCCCTTGTCCCCTTATATCTATACAGGCACAGGTATCTCCGCTAATAATGACCTCGTAAGGTCCGTGCCATCTTGGGGCAAATCCTGGTTTTGCAGGAAGCACTTTTGTTAATACCCGGCTCCCGGCTTTTGGGACTTCTGGTAATATTTCTGAGTCCCCCTCTGCGTCGACCTGTGCCTGATTAGAAATTACGGACCGGCGCATCCCCTTCAATTGGGTGCTAAGGTCTCGGATGTATCGTCGGATCCTATCTTTTATCGGACCCACATCTGTCCAGCCTGTAATAATGTTTTCGGGTAAGTGCATTGCTCGCCCGGTCATCAGCTCGTATGGAGTCAAGCCGGTAGTTCGATTTGTGGTCGCCCTAAGCCTCATCAGAACTGCAGGTAGGACTTCTGTCCAATTTCTACCTGAGGATTGCATTGCTTTTGCCATTGTTATTTTTAGAGTCCGATTCATCCTCTCCACCATCCCGGAACTTTGTGGGTGATAGGGGATGTGAAATTTTTGTTTTATTCCTAATAGTTGGCAAATGTTTTTCAGAACCTTTCCTGTGAAATGTGTTCCCTGGTCCGAATCAACTTGAATTGGCATCCCCCATCCATAGCAAGCTTAGTGTGAATTAAATAACACTTTGTACTGGCCTTTTTTGGCTGCAATTGGACATCCATTCATTTGTCTGTAATCTTATCAAAAGACATCGCTTTCCCCATTAAAATCACATGCCATACAGCTCCGATCTTTATATGATGTACTCTTACACTATCTCTAATTTGATCATTTGTTTGCGTGCAAGTGCCGCACCACAGTACTTCACAAAATAATTATGTCTTTATCAATATTCAATATAGTATATGAATATATCATACAAAGTTGGTTAAGGCTTTTCAGGATTTGATGTTATTCTTGTGTCTATATGGCAGTGCTATACTGTATAATAAAAATAATCAAGCGGCAGTTGTATCATACCACTTTACACATCGTACCCGTGATATCCAAACCCTTTTAATTTAAGCCGTTTCTTTTTTTAAACTGAGCTCCAGATCGAAACCCCCGCACTCTAGGAAAAGTAACAGGCGCCGAATCAAAATCAAAGCAGGTACAATACATACCAGTTATTTGATTAGGAACATTTTGGTTTCTTAACTGGCTAGGTTTTAAGCTTTGCAGTGCTTTTATATTTGGCAAACCTTGAACCTTGATGGCTCATGAAATTCCGACGGCAGTACATAATTTTAACTAGTTCAGAATACTAAACTATCTGACGTTCGCAAATCGCGATATTCTGCGATTAATACTGTATTTCACTGACTTGATACACTTTAAACTGATTCATAGACCTCAGTCTTTTGTTCCTGCTTTTCTACCTTTCCACAAAATAACTTATTTTCTTCTCTTAACTCCTCAACTAACTCTTATAATTTCTACTTCAAGACAAAGGAAAGAGCACATGCTTCCTTCCAAGGTTTAAATCCTTTCTTAACATTAAAACAAACAACAACAAAGCATCCACGCAACCACTTTGTTTAAACACACACAGACACACACATGGAAGCTTCCAAAAGTCATTCCACAGTACATCCTTTTTCATTCAAACTTATCATTTCAGACTGGGATGAGTGTAAAACATTCAAAGAGAATACTGAACATTGATTAAGACAATCGCTTTTATTCTTCTTTCTTCCAAACTGTAATTGACTCAAAGCAGAAGTAAATTCAAGAAATCCTATCACTTGAATCTTTACAGTTTTAACACTCTCCCAGCCCCCCTGAGGCTAAACCAAGGTGCAATGTACTGCACCCACTGCCTGTAGCAAACATTCCACAGGAACAAAGAGCTCCCTGCTCTCAATCTAATTACAACAACAACCACCTACATTCGACAAGCTACCAGATCTCACAAACACACTGAAATACAAAAACTAAGATCTCTCCTATCCATCTGCTGCCTTTCCCCTGGCGTAAAAGGCTTATAGGTTGCCTTTGGTTGTGCTAACGTCCCTCCTCTCGTGACTGGCGCTAGATTATAATTGTCTATGTTTTCTTTTGATGCTGGAGTGGCTGTATGTTTCTGCACTGACTCGTATGGGCGCCGAGGGTCCGTTTCCTCTGATCTCTGCGTTATCTCCGCAGTGTGGTTTCTGTATTCTAATTCCCTCACTCTCTCCTGTAATACTTTAATTTGCTCTGTCTCTTTGTGTCTCTCCTCCATAGAGGCATTTACTTCCTCAATTAGTCCAGCTAACTGGGTCACTAATATTACTCCCATTACTTTTGTTTTGTCCCGTTTAACTCCGTCTACCCACTTTCTTTGATCTTCTAAAGTTTGTGATGCGTTCCACCCATTCCGTTTCATCTTTGCAACAATCGCTTCTCTGGCTAACAGATACTTCAAAATGAGAGCTACTGCAGTTTCTCCCTTAACAACGTGGTCTGCCATTTTTCTGTCTAGCAGTCCTGCAACCCCCGTATGCTGGCTGCTACAGTAAAAGTGCCTCAACTCTCTCCCTTATCTCCTGTCACTGATACTGCCCCAGCACCGTCTGTATTGCTGTAGGTTCTCGTAGTGAGGTTCCAGTGGGTCTCTTTCCCCTGGGCTCCCCCAACTATTCCTGACACCTCACGCTTGGACTATTTTGTGTTGTCTTATTGGGATGTGTGCTGGTTGTTTAGTGGGTTTGTCCGCCCCTGTTCCCAGCCCCTCTAAGTACAACGCCTCCCGCTCGGCCACCACCCCCACTAGCAGGGTTGATCCGTTACCCCAAAACCGGGTATCCTGCTATGGGCTGTGGTGTTCCCTACAGACGAACAAGGTTATCAAACTCCGCCCGGGTCCCTAATGGATCCTCCGTCGTCGTGTCTCTTGGTCAGGATGGATCGGGTCCCCTTTTCCTCAACACTTACACACATGTATTCTGTTATCAAAGCCCCTGTTATAGTTAGTAACTGTATCGACTCTGAGGTTGTTCGTCCCTTCAGAGTCAGTGTTGTTACCCGATTTACACTGTCCGTGCCTTGCACCCTGAGTGCCTGTGCCTCTTAGCGCCCGCTTCAAAACCCAACCTTAGCGTGGGAGATTTCTCCTCTTAACGTCCAGTTTAGGGTAGGGCACCTTGAGTCAAGCACTCCCTTGTCCTATTGCCTTGGCACAGACAGTGGTTTCATTTACAATCCTGGGTTAGTTACACCAATTAGTTCTGCATGCGGTACTTATCTTTATATTAGTCTTAATTCCTGTTATCAAATAGCCCAAAACCTGTTATCTTTACCTCTGGTCCTTTACTCCTATTAAAGTTAAAAGTTACTTACCTTCTTCCACGCGGTCGTTCTGACCTGTACCTCTTTAGTGCGGACTTCTGTTTCAATTTAAAAACTTAGGCAAGATTATACAGTTCTACAAGACAACAATACTTAAAACAGACAAACCCTAACCCTTAAAGGTACCTCACTTTGAACGGAGACCTGCACTCGCCTTTGACTGCTCTAGATTTGTATCAGATTCGTTTAAATTTGATTCCGACTTTCAAACTGTGGCCATCAGTCAGAAGTCAGATATCAAATCCTGCTGTGACTACGCCATTTTGTTGTAGGGAAATATCCCTTACCAGTGCAGAATAGAAGTTGAGTCGCAAATCAAGGTTCAAAGCGTGTCTTTATTGTACAATTACTGGGATCCCAGGGAGACCCCCGTAGCCAGCTCAGAAACAGTGGCTTGGCCACGTTGATCTCAATTAAATCACATCAGCTCTGGATCTTTATAGGGATCCAAAATTCGCGCGGGAACATTTGATTATGCCTTTTTTTACACAATGTATAAAGTGGTCTGTCAGTTTCAAAAGTCCCTAGGAAGTTTCATGGATTAGCATTTGTATGGTGTGTGTTTGTGTTAATGGGATTACTTGGTCCTGCCCCGGTGTCTAAATGCGTTTCCCATTACTATCTCTATGTGTCTTCTTATTTAAATTGATCCTATTGTTCCGTGTCTGTGTTTCCTGCTTGTGAGATTGAGTGTTAATGTTATCCTGTCTTGTTGGGTGTCTGGGGTATTTCATTCTTAACCTTTTATCCTTATCTCTTAGTTTATCAGATTTTTATGTCTGCCTTGGCCGAATTGGTAATATTTCAGTGATAGCTTGGTTTTGATAACCCACTCTCTGTCTCGTTTCATAGGGATCTTGATCTTCCTTGGCCAGTTTAAAATGCAGCTATGCGCTGTTGCTAGGCAGATTAGGGATCTTCCGTAGTTTCTGAAATTCGTGAGTCTCTCAGCTGTGCAGGGGGAGACCCGATCGAATATCCATCCGGGGGTGCCCCTCTGCATTGTTGGCCCGTTATGAGTGGTGCCAATTAGTCCAATAAAAATATGTTTAATGATACAAATATGGTTTTCTGGAAAATTTCCTCCTTCAACCCGACCCCGTTTACACTTCTTCCTTTGAACCCACTTTGCGGTCCGTGAGCGAGATTTTGTTTAATAAAGTGTGGTCACTGTTGCAGTGCGAGCAAAGGCCACAGGCCCAGTGTGTGCACAGCAAGATCCCACAACAACAGCAGCAGCAGCAACAATGTGAACCTGAATCAAATGGGACACAGTCCTCCCCAACACACCCCCAACACTCTCGCCTGCTGTGAGCCCCCTTCCCCACTCACTACCCTGTGTGTCTCATCCCAAATTCCCAGAAAGGGTTGAACTCCCTCTTAAAACGAAGCCAAACCCTTTTTAAAACACAATCTCTGTGGTGCTCTGGAAGATCCCAGAAGGTGCAGTTCGCTGTGTTGAGTGTGTTTTAATTTGGGAAATGTTTATACAGAGGGAGAGTGAGGCAGAGAGGGGCTGAGGCTGTGAAATCCACCCCCCCCCCCCTTCGCCCCGGGACCCTCAGAATTGAATCATAACGTGTAGGGCCACACGGGGGCACAGTGGTTGGCGCTGCTGCCTCACAGCTCCAGGGACCCGGGTTCAATTCCCAGCTCGGGTCACTGTGATCCTGTGTCTCTTCCCCCACCCCCTCACTGCACCCCCACAAACCTCACCTCTTGCTGTCTTTTCCTGTTTTCCTCCTCACTCTCCCCCTCTCTCTCTCCCACTCCCTCCATCTTTCTCTCTCACTCCCTGTCTGCCTTTCTCTCTCTCTCCGTCCATCTTTCTCTCTCTCTCTCCCTCCATCTTTCTCTGTCTTTCTCTCTCTCTCCCTCACACTGTTTCTCTCTCTCTTTCTCCCTGCCTGTCTCTCTCTCTCTGTCTTTCCCCCTCTTTCTCTTTCTGTCTCTCTCTTTCTCTCAGAGACTGGGAATGCTGCAATCAGGATCCCACAGGGAGTCCCACACTGCAGGAGGACACCACCCACCCCCAGAGCCTCTGTCTCTATCCCCCTACCCCCCTCCACTCAGCCCCCGACACTCCCCACCCCTTCTCTGTTCCTCTCTCTACCCCACCCTCCTTCCCCTCCATCTTTTTATGTTTAAAATGTGGGGCACTGTCACGGTGCGGGGAATATGGGGAGGGGAGGAGGGGAGACAGAGAGCATGAGGGCACAGCAAGATCCCACACACAGTCTGAGCAGGGCCAGATACAAAGTGATTTTTAAATGAGGATTGGGGTAAAGTGAGTGGGAAATGAGGGAACCACACGTCTCCCTCTCTCTCCCTCCACACGAGAGACCCCCAGATCCTGTGTCTCTTCCCCCACCCCCTCACTGCACTCCCCCACAACCCTGACCTCTTGCTGCCCTTTCCTGCTTTCCCTCACTCTCCCGTCTCTGTCTCTCTCTCTCCCTTTCTCTCTCTCTCTCTTTCTCTCCCTCTCTGTCTTTCTCTCTCCCTTTCTTTCTCTCTGTCTCTCTCTAATATTGTTATGAAGTTGCATCTAGGGTAAAACATCTGGTGTTTGACAAATGTAAATATTGAAAAGAAATGCTGAGAAAACCAAAACGAACCATCCAGCGTTGTGTCTTTAGAAAGCCTGTGTCTTTGTGCTGGGGATTTTAAACTGCAGAAAGCAGGGCTGCAGAAGACAACTTTACAACATTTGTGTCCAAAGCAGCAGCCAGAGTCCCAGCAGAGCAAAACAGGCTTTGAATTGCAGCAACAGCAATGTGAACCTGAATCAGATGGGACACAGTCCTCCCCCCACCCCCCACTCTCTCGCCTGCTGTGAGCCCCCTTCCCCACTCACTACCCTGTGTGTGTGTGTGTGTGTGTGTGTCTGCATCATCCCAAATCTCCAGAAAGGCCGGAACTCCCTCTTAAAAGTAACCCTTTTTAAAACTAAAATCACTGTGGTGCACAGCAAGATCCCACAAAGTGCAGTCAGCTGTGTTGAGCGTTTTTTAAATTTGGGAATTGTTTATACAGAGTGAGGGAGCCAGAGAGGGGCTGAGACAGTGAAATCCCTCTCTCAGGACCCTCAGAATTAAACTGGAGACCCTGTCCCTCACTGAAACCCCCCCTCCCTCTAACAGCCTGTGTCTCTCCCCCTGCATCTAACCCACAACTCCAGCTGTTTCCATCCCTCCCTCTTCCTCTCTCTCCCTGCCTCTCTGTCTCCACCTGTTTCTGCTCGAGAAGAGACAGGGAGAGAGAGAACAGGGAGAGAGAGAGACGGGGAGAGACAGAGATAAAGCGAGAGAGACAGATATTTGATAATTAATTGTGTATGGTCGCATTATTGAGTGTGGTTTAATTTGGTGATTTTTTTATACAGAGAGGCAGAGAGAGAGGTGAAGACAGTGACATTCTCTCCCTGGCACCCTCGCAAGTTCAAAGACACAAAAGCTGCAGACACTCTCACACACAAACTGGGTTTGGTAAGTTTCCCAATCTCTGCAGCTTCCCATGTGGCCCAGGGTTTGAATTGAAATTTAAAAGCAGCTTGGAGAGACTGCAGGATTTTTGAGTTGAGTTTCTCCCCCCCCTCACCCTGTAAATATAAAATAGAAATTCCTGGATTACAATATTCCCTTGGACAGAGCAGAGGGAATGTGTGAGTGGTGTGTGTGTGTGTCTGAGACCTAGGCTGGATTTGGGAATATCTGCCTGCTGAAGAGGGTCAGTGAAACCATCCTGGCTGAATATCTCATCGCTAAAGGGTCACAGAGAGAGATATCTGATCAATAAATGTGTTACTGAACCCACTCTGGATGCTCCCTCTATCTCTGTCTTTCTCACTAACTTCATTGCAGTGTTAATGTAAGCCTTGTGACACTAATAAATAAACTTTAAATCTTTCAACTTTAAAAACTCTCTCTTTCTGTCTCTCTCAGTAACTGCAGCGTTAATGTGAGCCTTACTTGTGACAGGAATAAACAAACTTTAAACATCCTCTCTGTCTCTTTATCTCTCTGTCTCTTTCTGTCTCTTTATCTATGTCTCTGTCTCTGTGTGTCTCTGCCTCTCTCTGTCTCTCTCAGTAACTTCATTGCAGTGTTAATGTAAGCCTTAATTGTGACACTAATATATAAACTTTAAAACTTTCAACTTTAAAAACTCTGTCTGTGTGTCTCTGTCTCAATTCAGACACTAGTTCAGTGCCAGGTTGAGAGGGGGTCAGTATTGAGCAGAATGGGAGGCAGTTTGATACAAAGTTTGCAGAAACTGCAGCGAGTGTTTGTAAACATGTTGGGTTTGTGGAAAGGTCAGTGTGTAACAAGCTGAGGGAAGGTGTTTCCACTTCACATGTGGCTACTTTTTGGCAATGGGAGTTACCTTTGCATCTACAGGGAGCTCTGAAGCCTCATGGCTTTCTGCCTGCCTCTGTTTGAACAGTTTAATATGTTTCAGCACTGAGACCTCTGGCCCTTGTTGGGAATATCAGTCTCCCAGAATACCAGTATACCTGACTGCCCACCTCCCCCCCGCCCGCCACCCCCAGCCCCCAACCCTGTGTGTGTGTTGTCCCAAGTCTGGAGACTTCCCCACAGTCCCCTGAAAGGTTTAAACTGCCTCTGAGAAAACACCCTTTTTAAAACAAAATCCCCAGCAACATCCCACAAGGTGCAGTCAGCTGTGTTGAGTGTTTTGTAATTTGGGAAAAGTTTATACAGAGAGAGAGAGAGAGGCAGAGAGGGGCTGAGACAGTGAAATCAAACCCCCCGGGACACCCAGAATGAAAATCACACAGCACAAAATCCCAGGATTGCCCCTTTCCAGGTTTTACTGAGAGATTGTCCAACTAAATATTAATTCCTGGGAAAAAGAGGGAGAGAGAGAGAATAAAGAGAGGCAGATAGCGGAAGGAAATGGAGAGAAAAGCAGAGAGAAATAGACAGAATGGGGGAAAAGCTGTGGAGAGGATGAAATGAAAATCTGAACATCTGTAAACTGAATTGTAAAGGCCTCTGTGAATTTTATTCAACAATTAGGTTCATTGCTCTGTCTCCGACCCCTGTTATTTTAGATTTAAAACAAACTTATAGACAGTTTCATACATAATTTACTCTGCCACCCACCAAAGGGTTAACGTGTTTGTGACTAATTGCAAAGCCGGGATATTTTAACCCCAGCATTTTAAACTCCAGCCCCCCACACATCCCACAATCGAACCAGAACTGGTTCATCCGAGGAAGCGAGATTAAATTTAAACCTGGATCAGGGTAATAAAGAGACGACAACTCACTTGCAGCCTATAGAACAGGCCTCAGTCCATCCATCCTCCTCTGGAGAAAAGCCCCTTGTCCAAGGATCCCGAGTCATGTTGCAGTCTTCAAAATTCAAATTCCTGGGGAGAAGAGAAAATAATTAATTAAAGTACAAGAAAATGTTTAAATTAAATAGCACAAGAGCCCAGGATTCCCCCTTCTAAGATTTCACTGAGAGATTGTCTAACTAAATATGAATTCCTTGGGAAGAGATAGAATATAATTAATTTAAATACAAGAAAATGTTTAAATTGAATCCACAAGAGCCCAGGATTCCCCTTTCTCAGTTACACAATCTCTCAGTAAAATCTAAATATTAATTCTTGGGTAAAAGAGAGAGAAATATATTAAAATACCAGAAAATGTTTAAATTAAATCGCACAAGAGCCCAGGATTCCCCTTTCTCAGATTTTACTGAGAGATTGTCCAACAAAATATTATTTCCTGGGAAAAAGAGGGAGAGAGAGGGAATAAAAAAGAGAGACAGATAGAGGAAGGAAAGGAATGGAGAGAGAGAAAGCAGAGAGGAAATAGACAGAATGGGGGAAAAGCTGCAGAGAGGACGAAATGAAATTCTGAACTTCTGAAAACTGAATTGTAAAGGCCTCTGTGAATTTTATTCAACAATGAGGAGCAGCGGTCTGTCACCCATCCCTGTTACCTTGGATTTAAAACAAATTGAGACAGTTTCATATCACAGACATTTAATTTACTCTTTGCCACCCACCTAAGGGTTAATGTGTTTGTAACTAATTGCAAAGCCGGGATATTTTAACCCCAGGGTTTCAAACTCCAGCCCCCCCACACCCCACAATCGAACCAGAACTGGTTCATCCGAGGAAGCGAGATTAAAATTAAACCTGGATCAGGGTAATAAAGAGACGACAACTCACATGCGGCCTATAGAACAGGCCTCAGTCCATCCATCCTCCTCTGGAGAAAAGCCCCTTGTCCAAGGATCCCGAGTCATGTTGCAGTCTTCAAAATTCAAATTCCTGGGGAGAAGAGAAAATAATTAATTAAAGTACAAGAAAATGTTTAAATTAAATAGCACAAGAGCCCAGGATTCCCCCTTCTAAGATTTCACTGAGAGATTGTCTAACTAAATATGAATTCCTTGGGAAGAGATAGAATATAATTAATTTAAATACAAGAAAATGTTTAAATTTAATCCACAAGAGCCCAGGATTCCCCTTTCTCAGTTACACAATCTCTCAGTAAAATCTAAACATTAATTCTTGGGTAAAAGAGAGAGAAATATATTAAAATACCAGAAAATGTTTAAATTAAATCGCACAAGAGCCCAGGATTCCCCTTTCTCAGATTTTACTGAGAGATTGTCCAACAAAATATGACTTCCTGCGAAAAAGAGGGAGGGAGAGGGAGGGAATAAAAAAGAGAGACAGATAGAGGAAGGACAGGGAGAGAAAGAGAGAGAGAAATAGACAGAATGGGGGAAAAGCTGCAGAGAGGACACAATGAAAGTCTGAACATCTGAAAACTGAATTATAAAGGCCTCTATGAATTTTATTCAACAATTAGGAACAGCGCTCTGTCTCCCATCCCTGTTATCTTGGATTTAAAACTAACTTTTAGACAGTTTCATATTACAGATATTTAATTCACTCTTTGCCACCCAGCAAAGGGTTAACCTGTTTGTGACTAATTGCAAAGCCGGGATATTTTAACCCCAGGGTTTTAAACTCCAGCCCACCCCACAATCGAACCAGAACTGGTTCGTCCGAGGAAGCGAGATTAAAATTAAACCTGGATCAGGATAATAAAGAGACAACAAGTCACATGCGGCCTATAGAACAGGCCTCAGTCCATCCATCCTCCTCTGGAGAAAAGCCCCTTGTCCAAGGATTCCGAGTCATGTTGCAGTCTTCAAAATTCAAATCCCTGGGGAACAGAGAAAATAATTAATTAAAATACAAGAATTCTTTAAATTAAATAGCACAAGAGGCCAGGATTCCCCCTTCTCAGTTACACAATCTCTCAGTAAAATCTAAATATTAATTCTTGGGGAAAGAGAGAGAAAATAATTAAAATACAAGAAAATATTTAAATTAAATAGCACAGCAAAAACCCAGGATCTCCTCTCAGTTACACAATCTCTCAGTAACACCCAAACACAACAAGTCAGTTGTAAAGCAGAGACTAAAGAGTTAGGGTGGCACGGTAGCACAGTGGTTAGCACTGCTGCTTCACAGCTCCAGGGACCTGGGTTCGATTCCCGGCTTGGGTCACTGTCTGTGTGGAGTTTGCACATTCTCCTCGTGTCTGCATGGGTTTCCTCCGGGTGCTCCGGTTTCCTCCCACAGTCCAAAGATGTGCGGGTTAGGTTGATTGGCCATGCTAAACATTGCCCTTAGTGTCCTGAGATGCCTAGGTTAGAGGGACTAGTGGGTAAATATGTAGGGATATGGGGGTAGGGCCTGGGTGAGATTGTGGTCGGTGCAGACTCGATGGGCCGAATGGCCTCTTTCTGTACTGTAGGGTTTCTATGATTCTATGAGACAGTTCCCTCCCTGTGTGTTTCTCTCTCTCTCTCTATTCCACTCTCATTCAGATCTCGCTCCCTCTGATATGAAACATTAAATCTGGATCAGGTTAATAAACAGACACAACTCACTCAGGGTGAAGCCTGAGCAACAGGCCTCAGTCAGCCCTCCCTCTGGAAGAAGCTCCTCTCCTTCATCCTGGTCACAAACATTCCCGTCCTTTGGATCCTCGACACATCCCCAGTTTTCAAAATTCCTCAGGAGAAAAAGAGATAAAAATTGGTTAAAAAGAGAGAAAAAGAGACACGGCCATTTTAACAATAAGACACACAACATATCACAGCGAGGAGTCCAGCATTTCCATTCAAGTCCATTCAGCATCATGTCCACACAAGCAAAGCACAGGTCAAAAAGCAGATTGACACACACACTGACACACACACACACTGAATCAGAGTGGGAATGTTTTCAGTGCAGGGGGATTATTGGTGTGGGGACTGAAGGCTCTCAGATTCACATTTATCCTGAGTGTGCTGGATGCAAACCCCACCCTGAGTCTCTGACATGTTTACAATGTCTGTCTCTCTATTGAGATGCTAATTCACCCCCCCTCCCCCTCTCACCCCAGAGGAGTTTGTGGCAATGTCAGACTGACTCTTGATATGTTAATGCAGGCCGGCAATGGATTCTGCA